>NW_007730573.1:74778-77418 GCF_000696425.1 Galeopterus variegatus
GTTCCAGATAATAAAAATGTAATAGCCTCGGCCAGGCCCTGGAGCGGCCGGTGCGCACGCCCGCCCCGGCAACTTTTCCGTGAGACTCGGCAGAGCGAGGCCAGTCTCCCCTCTGCAGTCCTCCCGGCACGCACTCAGGCTCGCCCTCAAGAGTTCATGCGGACGATCCCAAAACAAAGGCCGAACTAGTCTTCCCACAGTTACTGTTTGTGCCCTACTCGGGGTCCGATGTGAGCAACGAGGAAAACGTTATTAATAATCCTGCTAATGCGAAACCTACTAATGCGAAACCTACGTATGTCTCTTATTCTAGCCACGCTTGAAGGTTAGGCAAAGGCTCAAAGGGCAGGAAAACCCACCACATAAAACTACACTTAAATGGCATGTTCAGGTCATGACATTTCTGGTTAACTACAATACTCTGGTGGAGAAAAAAAGAAAAAACAAGCTCTTGTCTAACCTAAGTTTTAAACCTTTCTAAAGTGTATAAATCTGCCTTCATTCTTTAATGAGCTGAGAGTAACAATGAAAAAAATTGCACATTTCTTTAACAAGATCCTAGGGTACTTTAAGTTCTGTTGCTACCGGTGGTAGCTGTATTTGCGCTACAGATGTTGGATATGTAAAACATGACATAAGGCCATACTTGGAAAATTTGGAATTGATGTCAGTGAGGTTTCATGTTGTCTTTGAAAAGTCGGTTTGTTATATATTATTATTATTATTATTCTAAATAAGTATTATTATATTTGGAAAAGTCACAATTGGCACTAAAGAGGAGCCCCTGCTACAAAATCTCTCTCTAGGCCCTGAAAAGTAGAGAATGAATTCAGTTTACAAAAGTAGCACTAGGCAGCAAAACAAAGAACAAAAGCTACTTTGTTTCAGAAAGCAATTTACAGAGCACCTAAATGTGCCAGGCACCGTACTGAGTGAGACACTTCACATAAAATAACTCATCTGTATTCCCATTTTCAGATGTGGAAATGGAATTCCTAAACATAAATTAATTTGCTTGAGGTCAAGGTAGCATACTTTAGATCCAGACTCGTCTGACCCCCAAAGCTTGTATTCTTTCCTTTGTACATTCATTATTCATTCAAATATTATTAACCATCTACTACATGCCAAGTACTATGCTACAAAAATAACTAACACACAGTTGCTTCCTTAAGGAGCATCAATTTAGTGAACTATATATTGTAATGATACAACGTGATAAGTGAACGTATAATGATACAATGTGGTAAGTGCTATGACAGCAAGGAACTCATGGAATAGGAGGGACACCTAACCCAGTTTTGAAGGGTGGAGCCTAGGTTAGGAAATGGTGGCAGTCATCGAACAGCAATCCTGAGAACTTTATCTGGCCATGGGGAATTTGTGTTGGGGTGGGGGTAGGAGGATGAAGGGAGATAGGCAGACAAGATACAAGCAAATTGACAAGAGTTGCTTAAAGGTGGGAATGAGAGAGGAGGATGAACCAAAGATAGCTCCTGTAATCCTGGCCTGAGTTACTGAAGAGGTGGTAATTCTATGAGTTGAATGGATAACTCAGTGTTAAACACATTGGCTTTGAAAGGCTTTTGATACAACCATACATAAATGTTCAAAAGGCAGCTGGATTTACTGGTTCAGAGATCAGGAGATGTCCAAGGTGGAGATATCTGAGTCATCATGGATTTCTAGTTAAAGCAATGGGTGAGATCATCAGGTAGAATGCTACGAGTGAGAAGGCCACCCACAGAAACTTAGGGAATACTAACATTTAAGGCATAGGCCAGAGAAAAGATGCTTTAGAAGGTAATTGAGAAGGAGCTGCTATAAAGGAAGAAGCCAGAGAGGGAAGCACTGTGGAAGCTACAGAGAATTCCAAAGGGCAGGAAGTAGTCAAATGCTAGGTCCTTAAAAGGACACACAAGACAGTTTAAAAGTATCCTCTGATTTAGCAATAAGGAGATACTGACAATAATTTCAGTGGACTAATTGGGAAATGAAGAATTAGAAATGGAAAATATCACATTTCAAGAATGGGATTGGAAAGGGGTATAGAGAGGTAGATAAAAGCTATCAATAAGGAAGTAGAGAATTCAAAAAAAGAGAGGAGCTACTTTTTGAAGCCACGTCCCCAGAGAAGCAGGATGGAAGCAGACAGATACCTCCTGCAGAAGGAAAAAAGAAAGGATGGGAGCAGATGCAGATAAAAATTGGAGTAAAGGAGTGGTAGGGAGTTGATGGTGTATATAATGGTTGCCTAATGTTTAACCAAGAAATTTTGCTCAGAGTAGAGGGAAATGATGAGCAAACTGCAGAGATGAGAGGGGGTTAGAGAGGGGTAGGAAAACACATGGTCCTCTACACATTATTCCCTGAGGGCATCTCTGCATTAAGGCACAGAGCAATTATAACACACAAAAGAACAATTCTGAGACACCTAGAAAACACAAAAGTTAAAAAATTTTTAGGTTAGGGCCGGCCTGGTGGCGCACTGGATAAGTGCGCTGCTTGGGAAGCGCGGCGGCGCTCCCGCCCGAGGGTTCGGATCCCACATGCAGACCGGTTCCCGCTCACTGGCTGAGCGAGGCGCGGGAGCAACGCCGAGGGTTGCAATCCCGTTGCCGGTCCCCGGTCCGGTACGGG
>NW_007730573.1:77783-156831 GCF_000696425.1 Galeopterus variegatus
TTGCCAGTCCCTGGTACGGGCGCGACACCGAGGGTTGCGATCCCGTTACCGGTCAGTAAAAAAAAGACAAAAAAAAAAAAAAAAAAAAAAAATTTAGGTTAAAAAGAACCCTTGTAATATTTAGAATAACTACTATCAAAAAAAGACTGGAATATGGCTGGCCAGTTAGCTCAGTTGGTTACAGTGCAGTGTTGATAACACCAAGTTCTGACCATACTGGCCAGCCACCAAAAAAAGAAAAGAAATTAGAATAAAAAAGAGTTTTACTGTTCTAAGGACTGGAGTCACATCTACTGGATCCCTATTTTGTGCCAGGTACTACACAGGTATTTTGCTAGTATGATCTCACTGACTCTTCAAAGCAATCCTTTTTGGTTGATCACCATTTAAAATAGAAGATTGTATTTAAAAACGGAGTCCAAGAGAGATTAAATAGCAGAGCCAGGAATTAGACCCAATTTTATGTGAGTTTAAAGTTTATGACTGCTCTTTTAATAAAAGTTCCAGATAATAAAAATGTAATTTCTAATGTTAGATAAATAGGGCATTACAGTACATAATTATGCCACTCTGACTTCAATCAAGCCATTAAATTCCTGTTTGTAATTCTTAGGCATGTGAAAGACTAACTTTGAGGATGCTACTTATCTTTTAAATATTTTGGGGAACCTTCTATTGTCTTACTTCCCAGAATTCTACTGAGGATTCTACTGAGGGTCTCACAGAGTTAATATGTCATAGAATTCTGAAAAGGTATCTTAAAGCTACTAGAAAAGTTTGAAACATTAAATGCCAGTTGATAAATGAATACTGTGTCCCACACAGGATGCTAATAAGAGTGTATATATACATATTATTCATCTATATACGGTTTATTCCCACACCCAACTCTGAGGTGTTTATATATTTTCATCTTATAAAACTTGTCCCACAGCTGGTTAGAGAAAGACAGATTTAAAACAGGTCCATCAGATTTTCAAACCAGTGCTCCAAACAACTTTATATGTGGTCTCCTTTATTTGAAAGATGAAGACCTCAAGGTTCAGAGGACTTAAGCAGATCAGTGTCACTTAAATCATAAGTATTAAGGATGGAAACACAACACAATCATTCCACAAGTAGTCAAATTCTCTTTGGACAACAGTACCTCCTCCCAAAATAAGATCAATTCAATGTTAAAGATACAAGACCTCCAAGACACCACCAAAGAAGGGTTACAAGTGTTAATTATATAAGATCCTACAATAATAACTGCCAACTTATATTCAGGACTTATGTGTTAAGGCACTATGCTAAGCATTTTGCTTACATTATCTTATTTAACCCTCATGACAAATTAAAGAGGATAAAGAAGGTTAATTAGTCTAAACTCAAGGCTAATACTCTTGCACATCTACATTTTCCCAAAGAGAGGGGTTTAGGCTATTTTTTAAAGCAGGGAATTTAAAAATTAGAATAGGGACTTCTCCAGAAATTAACACACCAACATAACACATTACTTCTAATCTAGTGTTCAGCATGAAAACCATACGTCTCTAGAAGAAAAAAGTTTTCAATACTTCCATCATGTACCATATCAGAGATGCGAGTGAAACTTGGCTTTACAATATACTAAATACTACACAAATCCCAGGACATCATAATTTGTTAATTTCAAAGATGGTCCACAATGTTCTGAATACATCCTATTCAGATTTATTTATAACACTAAATCATTCCTCATTTAAATAAGGTAGCATATGATATCTGCAAACTGCCAAAAATAGAAATGCTGAAAAGAGATGTTTTCAAACAGTATTAGAAGAATCAACCATTTCAAATGTTCAATGAACAATTGCTTTCCTTTGATAGTTAATAGAACTTTGTTGAAAGACTTGCTAAAGTAAGTTTGTTTTAATGGAATTCAGACTATTATTTCCATATTTTTCTTGTTCTCCAGAGAAACTAATATATGGAATCTGGGGTACAAATAGCAAAAAAATATATAGCAAAAAAAGAGTGGTAAATTTTAAAAAATTGTATATGAATTCACAAGCAGTCCACTCTAATCATGAGAAAAGAGAATTTTAGATCCTTACATATAAGAGAAATACATATAAAACCACTTTCACCTGTCTTGTTTTACCAAAACCCAATCTGTAACCAAAAGATACATATAAATTATAACAAAAATAAGAAATTTGGTATCTTAATCTAAAAAGCTGAAGATTAAACATATTTAATTAACGAAATTAACAAAATGAAAAAGAAAGAAATTAACGAAATGAAAAAGAAAGCCTATTGCCACTTGGCTTACATTATAAAATCATGAAAATGAACATTAAAAAAAAAAAAAAAACACCAAGAAAAATCCTACTGCAGGCAACTAAAACATGTTTACAACTTTTCAGTCATTAGAAAAAGAATTGCTAATAGATAAGCACACCACTCTTACTCATATTTGGAAAAGCAAATGGCAAACTGTTGAATGGAAAGAGAGCAAGGGAAAAAGAGCACAAAGAAATATTTAATCCGCTGAGCTCAGTTTACGTTGGTAAATATAATAATACTCCACTTGAAATAAAAGTATTATGTATTTTTCACATAAAAATTTTGTTTCTAGAATATTTTCACATCCCTCTTACTGACTTTTTTTTTTTTTTTTTTTTTTTTTTTGGCAAAAGTAAATACATATGAAAATCTTTCCAAACCAATCCAATAAGCATGCAAAGAAATATTTGCAGTGACATTTGTTGCAGCAATTTTTCTAACAAAAGCTTTGGCAGCTGGTCAGTACAGGGATCAAACCCTGGACCTTGGTGTTTTCAGCACCACATTCTAACCAACTGAGCTAACAAGGCAGCCCCATCACAACCCTCTTATTGAAATGTCACAACAACCCTGAGTAGATCAACTTTAAATATACTTGTTAAACATGGCTACATCAATAAGTTCAAAAGATCTGAACTTAAGTTATTTCAGAATCATCCTGCTTAATCAAGGATAACTTCTAAATTTTGGTGAAAAATGAAGATTGAATTTTCTTCATTAATACTAATTTTTTCCTACCTTTGAACAATTTGAAAGCAAATTGACTTACTGAATGATCAAGCATGTGACTCCCAAACAATTATTAAAAATTAAATTCCAAACAACCTACCACTTCTTGTTTAGTGAAGAGATTAAGGCAATCACTCAAAGCTACACAAGTTTCTCTAGAAGCTTCAGAGACAACTTCAACTTTCTGAAGAAATGATGGAAGTATTTCTATAAATAAAAAAAATAAATACGATGAGTGGGATTTTTAAGTAATCATAAAGTAAACTAAGACCACAAAAATATTTTTACATCTAATAACTTCATGTTTCCTTCCAGCTGTGTTAAACAAAACATATGGTAATGTTTCTTGGGCATCATTATTAAGCACCTACTCTATTTAGGGCACAAAAGGTGGTACAGAAAAAGAACAAAACCTCCTAGAAAGGTCTATACCCTACAAAGAGCAGAGACAACACTAAAAAAAGTTTATAGGAATTAAATAATAATGTAATGTTTTAAAAAAAATCTGACAAGAAGGACCGATAGCACTACTTAAGACATTAACATTTCCTTTTATGATATTCTATGCTAGATAAGTAATTTTATTCAAAAGCAAAGTGCTAAAAAAAGAGACAAAAATAATTCTGTAGTTGACACTGTGGCTAACATATCTGAAGGCGGCATTAACTCAACTTGCTCTAGTTCTTATTTGGACAAATGTTTGGCATAAATAGGTCTTTTCACAAAAAAGTGTCCCACCAGCCGCCAAAAAAAAAAAACAAAAACGTGTCCCTGTGGAGGTCTAGTACCTTTTAGTTTATGTTTAAATTGGCAACAAATCAATATTAGTATTTTTTCCAGTGCCCTAAGTAATATCTTAACACTCACACCCATTAAAAAAAAAAAATACCATAAACAGAATGCTGGTAAGAAAAGCTACAAAATGCCCATGTATCACATAAAAAACAAGTAAAATGTCATATCCTGTCCAGATTAATACAAAAAAAAATGTACTTAGTTAAAATAGTTTCTGACTTTTGTTAATTATACATTAAGATCCTTAAATCTGTCTCTTCCATCAAATAAAAATCTAAACACTTAAGAAAGCTTTTCACCAAAAAATAAAAGGAGAAAGACAATTAAATCTGTTGCATACTCTGTATTTCAAATAATCCTGACTTACTTAAAATGATATTCTTAAAACATGGTTAAGCAAGGTCAATAAACAAAAGTGATCAAGTAAATCCAAATGCCAGCAATTTGCATATATTAAGCCACAAAACACTGGGTCCCATTAAGACGCAAAAATTTTCAAATGGGAAACGAAATGCTGGTATTAGAGGAAAATAAAGTGTAAGATTGTGTCACTCAATATCACACAGATACCAAAACAAATCTACCAAGAACATACCAAATTATTTACAGTCATCATTGCTGAGTGATGAAATTGTGAATATTAATCTTGTTTTTTTCCAAATTGTCTACATTAACATGATTTATGTAAGCAAATTGAAATCCTTTTCTTGGAAAAATTATATCTCAAAATTCATAAGGCAAAAAAAGTGGGCAGCAAAAGGAAAAGGTCAGAGTGAATGAAGAAAAGTATAAATACCCTTTCATTAATATTGGGACGTGAAGAACAAACGATATTTCATCATATTTTTCATCTTATGCAACACAATTTCCTAGTATTATTATTAATAAAACCCAAATAATAAAAAACTAGTATATTCTAAAAATAAATTTGACTTCACATACTTTATTTTTCATTTTGCATCTTTGATACACATTGTGAACATTTATTCTCTACTTAGTTGCTAAATAGCAAGAGAGAATACCATATGCTAGATGCCATATGACTTAAATAGTACCTCAGCAGATGTCTCACACAGAACCGTGGACCAAGTACTGTGAAGAGATGTACAAGAAAAAACAGACACAGCCTCTGCCTTCCATAAATTTTCTGGGTATTCTAGTAATTTTCCACTTTCATGGCACAAATGATGGGAAGATGAAAACATAATCTTCATGGATACATTTCTCTTATTAAATATCATCAAGTTTAATCATCCTCAATTTTGTCTGTTTTAGATATTTCATAACTTAGATATTTGATTAACATAAAACAAACATTAATTGTCCAAACACATTTTTAGGATCACTTACAAGCGTTTAAGCAAAACTGATTCTGCAAACTTTCAAAAGATATTCCAAATATATATTTTATATATATAAAGATAAGTTTTTACAAGAATCCACTATTGAGAGAGTATCAAATTCTTTTACCTAAAACACAGTTAAAAGTTATGTAATTGCTCTGACAAACGAAAAGATTTTGAAATAAATATTAATGTGCACAGTGGCAGGGTTTAAGAACTAACCTGGCATATACTACACTGCAGTGCAGCGCATCAGGGGCCATTCCATTCACACTGGCATGCCTCTTATGTAATGATGTTTACATATTGTTACATAAAACTGTTAAGCTTCTAGAAAAGTGACCAACTGGGAATCACTGGAAATGATTTAAGCTATTTAATATTTAGAAACTAAACTGTCATCATAAATGCAAAAAGGCTGGTATGTTACCTTACTTGGCCTACTATAAGAATCTGACACAGTTAATTGAGGAAAAAAGGGTTTTTTTTGTACTAAAAATATTTTTGATGTCAGGAAAGCTGGTAGATCATATTAGAAAAGCTTAACTTTAGAGACATGTATAAAAAGCTCACAATCTGTCGTTTTTCTAATTATAGTGTACAATTTTTAATTGGGTAAGTTTTAAAAGTAGAGGGAAAGTACGTATTTCTTTATATGTTAACAAATTAAACTCTAATACAGACAACCTCCATTATTAATATAGAAAAAGTCCATGATCGTTCGCCTAACGTTTAAGATGCTCTATAAATTGAGTCAGTTTCAGCCAGACTGTTTTCCTGGAAATATTTGTTAACTGGGAAATAGTCTTCTACTTTACTGCCTCCAAATGTTTGTTCAAGATCTTCCCTCTGAATATTGGAAATAATAATTATTCATATTCAGAATTTTCCCCACTTAACAATGTTTATCTCCTCTCAAGGCCTAGTTCAAATGCCATCCTTCCCGTGAAGACTTCCTTGACTATCACTGTGGGATGTGACCTCTCCCCTGGACTCCAACAGCAAATCCACTTGGAATTGAGGACGTGGGTCATTCGTTGTATGCATGTTGTATCTCTGCTACCCTCTATAAATGCTAAACCTCTTCACCCCTTCAGACACCCCACACTGAACTCTGTATAAAAAGAAAAAAAAGACTCAAACATTTATTAAGTGAATAAGGAAAATAATAAAATATCTTATTTCCATGGTTTGCACAGAAAATCCGGGGGCCGGCCCGTGGCTCACTCGGGAGAGTGCGGTGCTGACAACACCAAGGCCCCGGGTTCGGATCCCATATAGGGATGGCCGGTTTGCTCACTGGCTGAGCGTGGTGCTGACAACACCAAGTCAAGTGTTAAGATCCCCTTACCGGTCATCTTTTAAAAAAAAAAAAGAAAATCCAAATGGTTTTGGATTATATTATTTTACATCAAAAGAATTATTGTACATTAGTTAAAAAATGTAAGATGAAAACATTTTTATTTATATGACTATAGGTTAGCTGATTAGGGCAGATTGAGAAATGGATAATTTTTAACTACATTTTGTTTTTTACTTGAGGCACGAGACAATATATTTCACCTGTTTTCAACATGTAACTACTCAAATATTTCTATCATTTGGGACAAGATATTAAAAGAAAAAAATGGATAAATGGCATTTCATTTCCTCAACTTTGCCCTCTGGTAAAGGTGCTACCTTAAAAAAAAATTTTTTTTTTAATTAAACACAAGCAGGAGAAAGAATAGTCCAAAAACTAAAACATCTAGTGACAAAGCTAAAGATCACAGGAAATAAAGAAAATACTAAAATGAGACAATTTATCTTTCATGTTGAAAAAAACAATGCAATGCATGTAACTAGGTACACGATGAGAGGAGGCATTTTAAAAACTGACTTTCATACCAGCTTGGAATTACATAAATGCCTCAAGAAAATCAGTACCCCTCTTTAAAATGGAGATAAAGATATTTGCACATAAAAATCAACTAGTCTTCTAAAATACTTCTACATAAAACTATAACTCCAGGGCCGGCCCAGTGGCGCACTGGAGAGTGCGCTGCTTGGGAGTGTGGCGGCGCTCCCACTGAGGGTTCGGATCCCATGTGGAGACCGGTTCCCGCTCACTGGCTGAGCGCGGTGCGGGCGCGACACCGAGGGTTGCGATCCCGTTGCCGGTCCCCGGTCTGAGACACCTTACTTCTGTGGGAAGGCTTTTCCTCTAGCTTACTCTTCCTTCCAGCTGTTCAGGATTCTTGGAATCTTCTTTTGAAAACATACTATGTAATTCTGACTGACAGATATTTGGTTACATTTTCCTAGTCCCATCAGCAAGAAAGCTCATTATGTACTCAGCCATCTTTAAGATTTTCCATGTAGTTTTCATTTTAGGCTTCAAAACATCACTCTTTTTTATTTCTTCTTCCTGACTTTCCTCTAAGGGCTTCTGAGAGAGTCAAATATCTGTAGTTCTTCCACATGGCCTTCCTCTAAAGGCTTCTGAGTCAAGTACTTCAAAAAGTACAGATATCATCCCTGGTTGGGACGAGACTAGACTTTGCTTGGAAGTGGAAAGCCAGTAGAGAATGACCAATCAGAAGGAAATCCTGTAGATACATAGACATGTCAGTTGATCCTTGGCTGACTTGGACCTCTCTGAAGAAAACAAAAAAAAAAAAAAAAAACTAAAACCCCAAAAAAAAAAAAATCAAGAGGTAACCCTATTTAAGAATATAAACTTACATATTTTTCATTCAAATTAATATGGCTACCTTGAATCCAACCATCCACTAAACCCCTGACTGCCCAGCCCCTCTGGTTCTGTCCTGATCTAGCATGAGTGTGAGTATCCCATGAGGGGGCTTGTAGATCTGTCCCCTAGAAACATCAACTGCTAGTGCTGAGGGCCTCTCAACGATCACACCCACCCTGCTGTTTTGCAAACTGGGAAACTGAGACCCAGAGAGGGGAAGGTTGTATCAGACTGTTGTATCTATATATCTATAAATTTACTAGTTACACTGGAGAATAAAAAATATATAGCTCAAAGTAGCATGTATTAAATGAGTAAAAGCATGAGTTAAATAAGAATAAAAAGATAATACCAGGAATGCTGTAAGATATAAACAGCAAACAAGTTGTACATACTTAAAAAATGTTAAATATTCAGAAAAGGGAGTTATTATGGACTAGAATAATCGAGTAAAGTTTAATGAAAGAGGTCAGACTTGAGCTGAATCTTAAAGAACAAGTAATATTTTTATTGCTAAATATAAGCCCAATAAAACAAGCATACCTAAACTATCTGTAATTATTATTTTCAGGCAGTACTGAAAATACTAGTCCTGAAAGAAAGACAGTTTCAGAATTATGATCATAAGAACTCTAGAGAGGTGAGAAGATTTCATTGACCACATACTATCAACCTTGTGGCAGGCACCATGCTGGTGCTCGAGATAAAGGGTTAAGTAAGAGAGAAACAGTCTTTGTCCTTATAGAACTTGCTGTCCCCTCAAACTCAGTGAAGCTTAAATTGTGTCCCCCAACATTCCAGGTGTTGGAAATTTGGCCCCCTCTGTAACTGCTGGTGGGAAGGGAAATCCTGTTATCGCAATTGAAAAATGGGGCCTTGAAGAGGTGATTAGATTGTAGGACAAGGCTGTAGTGAATGTATTAATAATGGTGGTCAGGGGTGTGGTTCTGAGGGCTTTAAAAGGAGAGCACATGAGAGTCTCTCTCTCTGTCTGCTCTGCCATTTTCTGCCATGTGAGACCCCTGCACTGCTGTAAACCACCACCAAAGAAAACTCTCACCAGGTGTGTTCCCTGGACTTTGGACTTCCCAGCCTCTGACAGTGTAAGTAATAAATTCCATTTTCTTTATAAAATACCCAGTTCTGTGTATTTTGTTATAAGCAACAGAAACAGACTAATACAGAAGTGTAGAGAGAAAGCATAAGATTAGTTGGAAAAAAATAAGATGAATTATGATTTAAAAAATTAGAAAAAAGAATACCTATCAAGGAAACCTTCTGTGGTCAAGTAAAACAGCAAAGAAGCAGCAGCACTATGAAGTGTGTTTTGCAAATAAGAGTTAAATACAGCAATAAGGAAGATTAATTTTAATCAAATTGAATAAAATCTCAATCAAAGGCTATAAACAGATCTGTATCACTCTTGACTGAACTATCCAATCAGCTCCTCATCTTATGGTAATGACATTATGAGAAAAAGGGTCAATGAAGTAAATACTAATTACGGTAGAGCCACATATGATCTAGAGAATTCCACCTATGGGAAGGTTAGGTGAGGAGTCTTGATAAGGTCTGTGCCACAAAGAACAAGATGAAGAAAGAATTTATGATGCATTGAAGAGTTAAGTTAGTCTGCATGGATGACAGAGCTTCAGGGAGGTTTTTGTAATAGTCTATGTGAGAGACATTGGTGGCTTGGATCAAGGTGGCAACAGGGAAGGTTGTGAGAAGTTTGTTGAATCAAGGCCTAGGATTTTGAGGAAAGACTCTTAAGTAGGTTGAACAGAAGTGCTTTTAAGATTTTTATTTCTTTTAAATAACTGAGATCATTCTAATTTCTTTGACCAGGGATTCACTATACATATTTAGTAACATACAATAAAGTATATGCATTAAAGTTGGCATGTAAAGTAACATAGCTTTCTTGGAAAGCAATTTAGCTATATGTATCAATAGGCTCAAAATGTTTATTTATTTCTAATCATGATATCTTTGTGTTTTGTTTTTTGTTTGTTTGGTTTTTTTTGGTTTTGGTGGCTGGCCAGTAAGGGAATCCAAACCCTTGACATTGGCATTATGAGCACCACGCTCTACCCGAGTGAGCTAACCAGCCAGCACTCAAAAATGTTAATACACTTTCACCCACTAATACCACTTCTGAGAATCCTAAGGTAATATAGTGATGAGTACAAATGTAAATGCATAATACAAGATTGTTTATAAGAGCCATAAACTGTATTTTACAAAAGGGTAAATTGAGGAATATATGGAAGAACGGATTGACAGCACAGCCTTTAGGAAGTCTTCCAATAGTTTCATTAGCTTGGGTGATTTTGTTTTTGCAACCAGGTTTTTGGTAAAGATAAAATGGTAGAGATTTCAATACTGCATTCTCTGAACCTTGAATTATGTGTTGATGATGCCAGATACATAAACTCTTGCATTCATTCAGACAGAAATTAGGTTTAAGGTTGTCCTTCTCAAAGCCATCACTGTTGAAAAAAATGTTTGTTGAACTAAAGTAAAGGGAACATCTAAGGTACATTTGGACAAATACAGAATATGCTCTATTTACTCCAACAGTAACATTTCTTCATATTCCCTGGGAGGATATAAACTGAACCTAGGAGTCCACTGAGGGAAACTAGTTCACAGTTAAAATTGACAGTTAATCATAAACTAACAGATAATGAAATCTATTATATTGTAGTGGAGTCATTTATATACACATCATGGCTAAAGTCTACAGCTACTGTTAAGGGTTTGAAGTCCAAGAAATATGATAATTTTTTAATTTACAAAGGAATTAACAATTTTTTCTCAATACTTAAGTTTGATTTTTCGGCTATTTACAGACAACTCTTGATAAAACTAAAGGGGAGTAAAGACATAAAAAGTTACTACTGAGAGGAAGGTTAATAATTAGGTAGATAAGTTTATAGATACATTTATAGAATTACAAAAGGTCAAGACCTGGAAACAACCAACCTCTTTATTGTATAAAAGGGGGTTACTAAGGCTCAGAGAAGTTAACGGTAGTTCAAAGTAAGAGCTACAGGGCTGGCCCCGTGGCTCACTCAGGAGAGTGCGGCGCTGGGAGGGCCGAGGCCATGGGTTTGGATCCTATATAAGGATGGCCGGTGCGCTCACTGGCTGAGCCTGGTGCGGACCACACCATGCCAAGGGTTACGATCCCCTTACCGGTCAGAAAAAAAAAGAAAAGAAAAAAGTAAGAGCTACAAGTGGCAGAGTAAAGACTCAAGCCTAAGACAGTATGATTCCAAAATCCACATCTTCTGGGATTCATGAGCAGAATTCTTGCTATGTAGCCAAAATGAATTTACACACCAACTTTAAAAACAGTCTTTAAATCTGGTTTTCTTAAAAGAACAAAAACATTACTAACCTATAAAGCAAGAATCCTCGGAGAGTAGAAATTTTAAATAGCCCTTTCAAAATTTCAAAATAGTTTTATCAAATATAATTCTAAATTCAAAACCAAAAGTTATCTAAAATGTACAGTCAAACAAAACTGTGAAGGGTCAATACCTATGATACTTGGTAGTGATTTGGGGGGTAGCATTTGCCTTTTTTTTTTCTTTACCTTTAGCCATGTCACACTCCTTAATCATTTTGAGAAAGCTGGAAATTTCCCTGTCTAGTCTCTGTTGGCATGTTTGTGCTTTCTGGAAAAAAAAAAAAAAAAAGACAAATTAAAACAAACTAATACAGGAATTTTATGTTGCTTATGCTTTAACGTTTCTTTCAAAACTTTCTATCACTGATAGATACACAATAATAATCGGGACATATTCTTTACAGAGAGAAAAAGGTCAGAGAAAATTTCCTTAGAAATGAAATATTTAGTTAATAAAGTATAGAATAATACAAATAAACACTTCTAAATTCCAAAAACATTCAACATCTATCATGTGGATACCATACAACTGCATTAATTACTGCCATGCCATTATGCCATGTATATCTGAGGAGTTAGATTTCTCTGATTAACACTTTTAGTAGGCTGGATTAAATGTCATCAAGAAATTATAAAATACATTCCTTAAGGATATACTTTAAAAATGTCTTTTGTCTAAAAAAAAATCCAGATGATCTTAACATTTGGAAACCACAGCTGATTTTTGTTTTGCAATCTAAGTGCATGCAGCAGCACATAATCAGACTAATAAGGACATTTTTTTAATAAGTCAAAGCTTATGAAAATAAGGTAAAGTCAATTATAGAAAGTGTTCTTCCTTGTCATTTGGAAGTTCTACATATTTAGATCCTTAAAAGCAAAATATAAATACATAATTTCATGACATACGTTTCATTCCATCTTAGCACAGATTTGAAAGTCCAAAATGAAAAATCAGATAAATCCATTTATCATATTAACAATGTCATTTTGAAGTTAGTTTCTCTTTAAAGAGGTGGGAAGAATAAAGCAAAAAAAAAAAAAAAATGTAAATTTGCTTGGTTATGGCAATGGAAAATATTTATTCTGAGAACCTTGACCTTATAAATATTAGAATCACACTGTTACAGATGGAGTAACATATTTAGCGTTATGAAACTTCCCTACTTTGTACGCCTAATTTCAACTGGCCCAATACAAAACACTCTGCTCCCCCAAAATTAAACCTATTATAGTTCAATGTGCCAAGGTGACACAGGTAAGCACCCTTTGCTTCTATTTTACCTTATCAATGTTTTAGTGCTTATGAACCTCAGCTCAACCACAGTAGAATTATTCACGGTTCCACATTAGTGACAGGCAATGTTCCATTTAAAATCTGCATTATCTGCATCGCTCTCTTTTGATTGAGAGTTCTAAAGCCTAAATATAATTCACATTTATTTATTTATTTGGGGGAAGGAGAATATCTACACTTTGTAATTTAAAACCCATAGAAAAAGAAATGTATGCTTGATAATTTTTTCAGACCTGGCCTGTGAATACAGGCTGAAGGCAGAAGAGCCAGTCTGCAGGCACTGAGCATGCACCGCAACCAAATGCACCACTCATGACTTATTAAAAGAAAATCATCATTCTCGCTCTATACATATTTAATCCTTCTGTTCAGGTGCAAGTTAACACTACTGTTCTTTCTTTTTCCTTTCTATGGTGAAAGGTAGCTAGATGCATAAAAGCAAGCACTGGCTTCATTTGCAGACTGTGTCACTGTAATAAACAAAACAGTTCCTGAAGTTACAATTAAAAGCAGGAACCACCCTCCCTAGCATCATCTTCAAATACTTGAATCATATTCACCTTCCTTTAGCAGATCTATCTGAAAGTTACTTAAAAAGTTTCCTCAATGATTTACTTGTTTTAAAAGGCACACAATAGGTCAGTTGGAGAAGATTCGATCTACAGATGCTGCTTTAGGTTGATTACAACATGTGTCTTCTGTTCTAAACAATTTAGTGCCATTTAATTGACACTAAAAAGAACAGAGAGGCTACTACCACAATAAAATTTAACACATTCTCCAATTTGCTGTAATTTCTCCTTAGCAGCTATTGGTCATATTATGAAAACCTAAAAGTCTATTTATGAAAGTTAATACATATGAATTCATTATAGAGTCCAGCATGGTGTCTCATTCTTGACTTCTACGTCATTCATGTTATGTCAGGGATTCTTTTTAAGTTTTCATTTCTATTTATTTATTCTACATATATGGGATTCCCCTGTGAGCAATATTTTACTACCTGAAGTTTGGCAGTATTTTTGGGAGTGGGGGGGTGGGTGGACAGTACAGGAATCCAAACCCTTGACCTAGGTGTTATCAAAGTATAGCAGTATTTTAACTTTGCCCAAGTTATCTGGGCAAAGTACACAAGAACAAGGATTATATTCACTGATAACGGAGGCCAGGGGATCAGAAGACACCTCAGGTGAGCTGCTGAACCCCACTGACAACACAGGTCTCCTGTTCCAACTTCTATCCTCCTAGATTTTAGCTGTTGGTTTTGTTTGACTTAAGCTGATGTTAAACTACCTTACGACCCTGACCTGTGGGGCAACTAAAAAATGTGTATCAAGGGGGTGGGCAGCCAGAGAGGAGTGGATAGGGTAGGAGAGAGGTAATTAATTCAGGCTATTTGCTGCAGAAAATTCACATTTGGTTAATTAGGAACAGAAGCAGATTACCTACTATCAGCAACAAAAAGGAACAAATGACTAATACATGCAACAACATTATAATGAGTGAAAAAAGACACCAAACAGCACATACTGTATGATTCCATTTACATGAAATTCTAGAACAGGAAAACTGACAATGCATATAATGACCTTATTATATCAGTGTTAGTAGATCAGTGGTTGTCTGAGATGCAAGTGGAGGACACCATCTGGGAAGGGGAGGAAGGGAATTCTGAGGTGTAAAAATGTTGCATATCTTGACAGGAGAGTAGGTACATTTGTCAAAATATATCAAATTGCAGATGTAAAGTGAGTTCATTCTATAGTATAAAAATTATACCTCAATAATATTAATTCAAACTTTTAAACAATAGACTGTAGAACTCTGATTAACGTTCCTCTTCGTGGAAAACAGCCAGTATTGCGAGTACAGGTGCCATCATACTCATCTTTAAGTCTTCCTAACTCCAGCCAAATCCTCTTCAAGGTCAACCCCATACTCCATCGTCCCTTGATCTAAGTCAACCAACAGCATACTTATTCTTTTTGGCACCTGGTGATTACTTTGTAATTTCCCTAATGTTTTATTTCAGAATAGATATTTACACAAAGTAAAAAAATAAAAAACAAAAGGATCTACAGAGAAAAGTAATTCTCCCTTGCATACCTATCAGCTCTAGAGCCCCTATTTTTGCCCCTTTCCTGGTCTTGAAGCAACAAATGCTAACTTCTCACCTTTCCAGGGATGATCTAAGCCTACACAAATACATATATGTATATCCCTGCTTTTTTTCTTCCAGTAGCAAAATATTTGATACACCATTTTATACCTTGCACTTTTCACTTAACTATACATTTTAAATATATCAATATACATAAATCATCTCATTCTTGTATGGATGTACCAATCTGTATCAGTCCTTTATGGAGGTACATGCATCTTTCTGCACATTTAGTTAGAAATCATTTATTCTCAACTCAGAAAAGTTTTATATTACTTTCTCAGTGGGTTAAAATTTAGCATCACCTGCTCATTACTATAACACAGATACAGTTCAGATCCTACACAATCAAGATATCCTCAACAACTAAAACCCTCACTATGCTACCCTAAACCAAAGTACCGAAAAGCCTACCCTAGTGCTGTCAACAGAACTTCCCATCATGTCAGAGATATCCTATGTCTGCACTGTCCAATCTTAAAATGTAGCCAGTTAAAATGAGGAACTGAATTTTAAATTTAAAGTAATTTAAACGTACACAGCACATATGGCTAATAGCTATTGTATTCGACAATGCAATTGAATACCAATACTGTGTTTGACTTTCTCTTCCAATTTTTATTTCTGAAATATTTTCAATTAAGTCAACAACCATGAGGCCAATATTTCTATTGTCTTAATACTTTTCTCCCTGAAGCTCTAACCTCAAGACAGTGATAGTATATACAGAGAGCTACGAGAAAATGTTTTAAGTTTGTAGAGGCCTTCATTTTGGAGGGAGGCAAGATGAGACGAGACCAAAAATACCATATAATGTGGTCACTTCTTCAGTACAGGCATTTTTCCCTCAATTTCTTTTAGGTCTACTTACTAATCCAAAAGCATTTTGAAGAAATAAGATCAGTTTTGTCATTAATTTGGATGATTTTAGAGTATTTCAGTCCTAGAGTATCTTGTTTCCTTTAAAATATCTATATACACCAGGTATAGATCCTTTCTATAAACCGGCCCCAAATTTTCTTGTAACTTAAGAACTCAAGGATCAAAGGCATCCTGGAGCCAGTCTACTACAAGCTACAATTCAACATACTTCAAAGCTCATTTCAGATTTTTACCTATTTTGGACCAGCTTCAGATGTTGAGTGTACAGTTAAGATTCACAGAATTAGCATTCGAATTCTTGTTGTACAGAGATATGTCTATGACCTACAAAACTTGAAGTGATTAACACTGGCTAAAACTCTCATTGACTTCAGGTGCTATAAAATCTAGAAGACAAAAAATCATGATTTTAAAGTTAACATATGAACAAATATTCAAATAAGGAATAAAATAAAAGATACTGGTATGCTTTGTAAATCTTTCTAGGTTTTATCATTTACCTTATATTGAGGGTAGATAAATAGGGAAGGATTTCTTTTCACTTAGGGAATACTGACTAAAAGTTAAAATATTTAGCATAGTTTTATTTTTTATTTGTTTAACATAATTTTGGCCATACCCTCCCTATTTTCCCAGTTTTAATGTTACTTAGATGCTCTAGTAGATGGGACTTTTGCAAAGATCACTGATCTGAAAATTATGTTTATGGCTCTCACATTATACATTAGGCTTTAAAATAGAAGTAGTGCTGGCAAAGCAATTTGTCAACAAATTCTGGGGAATGTTTTAAATAAAACATTGAAGAGGGCTGGCCAGTTAGCTCAGATGATTAGAGCACAGTGTTGTAACACCAAGGTCAAGGGTTCAGATCCCCATACCAGCCAGCCTCCCAAAACAAACAAACAAAAACACATGGAAGAGTTCAAATTCTTTAATGATCCATCATAAATTAAGATTAAGGATTGAAAGAGTCAAAATTCCTTTTATATTAAGTTTACCAGCCCTTAAGTCAGTAAAACTGCTTAGGTATTACTGAACTTCATTAAAGTTGCTGAGTTAGAAACGTTCAAATCCTACAACTAATTCATTTAATTTATTTTAAAAAAGGATTAAATCTAGTAGGCAAATTCATATGCTCTAACATAATTAATTGAATTGAAACTCATCATCCTTTCATAATTCTAATTCTTCCAAACCTAATTCCCATTCTTTAAGGAACAAGATGCAGTTAAAAGGTACGGCCAAGGGCTGGCTGGCCCTTGGCTCACTCGGGAGAGTGTGGTGCTGATAACACCAAGGCCATGGGTTCAGATCCTACATAGGGATGGCCGGTTCACTCACTGGCTGAGCGTGGTGCTGACAACACCAAGCCAAGGGTTAAGATCCCCTTACCGGTCATCTTTAAAAAAAATAAAAAATAAATAAAAATATGGGTAGGCAAATTCATATGCTCTAACATAATTAATTGAATTGAAACTCATCATCCTTTCATAATTCTAATTCTTCCAAACCTAATTCCCATTCTTTAAGGAACAAGATGCAGTTAAAAGGTACGGCCAAGGGCTGGCTGGCCCTTGGCTCACTCGGGAGAGTGTGGTGCTGATAACACCAAGGCCATGGGTTCAGATCCTACATAGGGATGGCCGGTTCACTCACTGGCTGAGCGTGGTGCTGACAACACCAAGCCAAGGGTTAAGATCCCCTTACCGGTCATCTTTAAAAAAAAAAAAAAAAAAAAAAGGTACAGCCAAAAAGTTTTGTTCCCCCCCCCAAAAAAAATACCTATTTCATTTCAATTTCATATGCTGATATTCCTTTATGGATAAGGCACAGATGTCACTTCAGAGGAGGCCTTCTTCATTCATTACTGATGCTCTCCCTTAACTCTAAGCAGTGAAGTTACAGATTACAAGTGGTTTTAAATCAAACTACTGACCAGAAAAGGTATCACTATGATTGCACTATTTAAACTCTGAACTACACAGTGAAGTCATAAAGGGCAGCAAGTCAAGCTATGCATGCTCCCCCTACTGGCAGCAATTTTTGAATATAATGACAATCAGATGACAGCAATGTAAAAGCTTAACAGTTCTCATTGTAGAGGTCTTTCATCTCCTTGGTAATTTGATCCCTAGGTATTTTATTTTTTTCGTGACAACTGTAAATAGGCTTACTTTATTTCTCTTTCTATTAGTTCATTATTTAAGTATATAAATGTAATTGATTTGGGGACATTTATTTTGTATCTTGCAATGTTGCTGAAGTTATTAACCACCTCTAGGAGTTTCTTGATAGAGTCTAGGTTTTTCTATATATAGTATCATGTCATCTGTAAATATGGAAAGTTTGACTTTGTCTTTTCCAATCTGGATTCCCATTATTTCTTTCTCTTGCCTGACTGCTCTGGCTGGTACCTCCAGTACTGTGTTAAATAGAAGTGGTGAGAGTGGGCATCCTTGTCTTGTTCCTGTTCTTAAGGGAAAGGCCCTCAGTTTTTCCCCATTCAGAAAGATATTGGTGGTTGGCTTGTGATAAATTAAATGGCTTTTATTGTGTTGAGATATTTTCCTTCTATACCTAATTTGTTGAGAGTTTTTATCATGAAGGGATGTTGAATTTTGTCAAATGCTTCTTCAGCATCTATTGAGATAATCATATGGTTTTTGTCCTTGAGTTTATTGATGTGATGTATCATGTTAATTGACTTTCGTATGTTAAACTGTCCCTGCATCCCTGGGATGAATCCCACTTGATCGTGGTGTATAATTTTTCAGTGTGTTGCTGTATTCTGAATGCTAATATTTTGTTGAAGATTTTTGCATCTATGTTCATCAAGGATATTGGCCTGTAATTTTCTTTTTTTCTTGTGTCTTTATCTGGTTTTGGTATCAGAGTTATGTTAGCCTCATAGAGTGAGTTTGGGAGAGTAGCTTCTGTTTCAATTTTTTGGAATAGTTTGAGGAGAATTGGTATTTCACACAACGACTAAAGAATATACTTTCTTCTCATCAGCACATGGAACATTCTCCAGGATAGACCACATATTAGGTCACAAATCTAGTCTCAGCAAATTTTTAAAAATTGAAATCATTCCAAGTAACTTTGCAGATCACAATGGACTAAAACTGGAAATTAATAATAAGGAAAACTCTGGAAACTATACAAATACATGGAAACTAAACAATAGGCTCCTGAATGACCTATGGGTCCAATAATAAATTAAACAGGAAATCAAAAAAATTCTCGGAACTAATGAAAATAAAGATACATCATACCCAGACCTGTGGGATACTGCAAAAGCAGTACTAAGAGGCAAACTTATTGCAATACATGCTTACATCAAAAGAATGGAAAGACTTCAAATAAACAACTTAACACTACACCTCAAAGAACTTGAAAAACAACAATCCAATCCTAAAAGTAGCAGACAGAAAGAAATAAGATCAGAGCAGAACTAAATGAAATAGAGACCCAAAAAACAATAGAAAAGATCAACAAAACAAAAAGTTGTTTTTTTGAGAAGATAAATAAAATAGACAAACCATTACCTAGGTTAACAAAAAAAAGAAGAGAGAAGACCCAAATAACAAAAATCAGAAACGAAAAAGGAAAATTACAACCGATACCACAGAAATACGAAGAATCATTAGAGACTATTATAAACAGCTGTTTGACAACAAATATGAAAACCTGGAAGATTTGGATAAGTTTCTAGACACATACAAACTACCCCCACTGAACCAAGGAGATAGAGAAAACCTGAACAGACCAATAACAAGCAACCAGACTGAAGTGGTAATCAGCAATCTCCTCTTTAAAAGCTTGACAGAATTCAGCTGTAAAGCCATCCGGACCCAGACTTTTGTTGGAAGGCTGCTAATTACCGCTTCAATCTCCTTGCTTGTTATTGGTCTGATCAGGTTTTCTCTCTCTTCTTGGTTCAGTCTGGGTAATTTGTATGTGTCTAGAAACTTATCCATATCTTCCAGATTTTCATATTTGTTGTCATACAGCTGTTCATAATAGTCTCTAATGATTCTTCATATTTCTGTGGTATCGGTTGTAATGTCTCCTTTTTCGTTTTTGATTTTTGTTATTTGGGTCTTCTCCTCTTTTTTGTTAACCTAGGTAATGTTTTGTCTATTTTATTTATCTTCTCAAAAAACCAACTTTTCTAGGTTGAGTGAAATAAGCAAAGCACAGAGGGATAGATACCACCACGTACTCACTCATAATGTGGGAGCTAAGAGAAAAAGAATGAAGGAAAGAAAGACCACAGTATTGCACTGGACTTGCAGAGGGAGAGAACGTTCCCTGGGCTACAAAATGGAGCGGGGGGGGTCTCTTAAAACAAGGGGTAATGAGAAAACCCTAGATGGTATCAAGCTTTCTTCTGGGGGAAGGTGGTGTTGTAAGGTGTTGCAAGGTGTTGGGCTTTGGAGTAGGAAAGAAATGTTCTTTGGGTACAGTGATCATTGAGGAGGTCACATTTAGGGCAAGATCAGTAAGATCAGAAGAAACCAGCCATACAAAGAGGATAGGTGTGAGGCTAGGGGGAGTAGGAAAGAATGTTCCAGAAAGAAGGAACAGCATTGCAAATACTCTGAGGGAGAAAGGAGTTTGGCGTCTTTGAGAGGTGGCCAGTATGGCTAGACTTAGTGGGGGGTGGGGGGGGGGGGGGGGGGGGGAAGAGGGTGGGAGAGGTTGGGGGTAACTGGGTGGGGGACACAGGGTACAAATGCAATTTGTGGTAATGGGTATGCTGCCAGTATGAATCTGGCCCTCAAGTCATTGACACAAGAGGTGACAATCAGCTTTGTATAACATGAATACCCATACCAATAAAAAAAAAAAAAAAAGCTTAGCATAGGAAGACACATACAAGCACATGTCCGTATTGTTAGAGCATATCTTCAGACACCTTTGATTGTATTACCATGACACAGACATTACAAATACCAATAGAACATGATGGAAAAAGAATAATACTATTTCCTTTGTCAGGAATCATAATTTTAAAACCTCCCATCTTAAAAAAAAATTAGTTCTTGATAAAACCTGCATGACAGTCAGCTGTAAAGGTCAGGTTATGTCTTCCTGTTACCTCTAAGGATTCCTTCAAGTCTGCAGCAGATACTGCATCTTCCTCTTCATCATCGGTCAACTGGTCCTGGGAACAGTAGTGAGTGCTGTAAGCAGAATGCTCTTCTATTGCTTCCAGCCAGTCCTGAAATAATCCAAGGATTTAAATAAAAATGAAAAGCATTTTTACTCCAAAAGATAATATGACAATGACCTGGAAAGCATAAAATTTACATGGAGAAATAAGTATGATGGCCTCAAAAAAAAAAAAAATAGCAACCAACAATGAAATAATAATGCAGGTTTCTTGTCTATGGTAAGGCTGGGTAATAAACTTTCCCAGTACTTTCAAAAATATCATCTATAAGCTTACTTATTCATTTCTCAAATACATGATAGAAATTAAAAGATGGGTAAAAATTTTTTCAATTAAAATTATATGTTCTCAACACTGTTGAATAAGTTATTAAATAATAATGGATCCAGATAATCAATTTAACTAACCTGCAATTAAATTATAAGTGCAAAAACACTCTAATAATTTTAAGATAGCCAACAATTGCCCTGATGCTTTACCTTTTATGATGTTTTATAAAAAGCTGTGGTTTCACAAAAAGAATGTTTGGACGAAAAACACCTTACTTCTTACTAATTTTTTACAGTATTTCTCAGGGTCAAATCTTACCATTTGATAAAATGTTGGGACAGTCATGAGTCAGATTGTTTACAGTTCTTTGCAGAGCCAAAGTTAACCACTTTGGGAGATAAGATTCCTTTAACCCCTTACAGGATTCATAATAAAACAAAATAGGTCTACGGTTTTATTTATAGGAATACGGATTCTCCATTAAATGACTATATGATGAATTTTGGTCACATGAATCCCAATTTTCTTGCTTGTGGCTACTGTTCAATTTACCACAAAGGAAGACTGAGTCTAAATTGTAACAAGCATCAGAACACCTGGATTATAGTTCAGGCTCTGTCATTTGCTAGCTGTGCAGGTTTGGGAAATCACTTCAGTCTTACAGTCTGCAGTTTCCTCACCTATAAGTTAAGGAGTAGACCAAATAATCATTTAGTCTTTTTTCCAAAAATAGTAAGGGCCAATTACATTCAGATCATCAAAATGAAAAATTATGAACAGAAAATACCTGCAGGTATTTACATATTGATAAGAACTAATTCATAAGTTTCAAAAGCTTCATATAATTGCTCCCATTAAAAAAGTACAATCAACAGGATCTTAGATGTTAATATTGAACCTATGTTATATTCTTCATGTCTTTAGATGTTGTTTAAGTTTTATGAAAGATAAATGAATCCAAAAGATTACCTCTCTTGACTGTTGAAGGTTATTCTTAGGAACCCTGAAGCCATGAATAGTGTCATCAAAGCATTTAATAAAGAAGAGGCAGCTATCAGTGGATTTTACCTTGGATACAAAGAAGTCAGTAAGTTAAAACTACTCACTCACACGAAAGGGGACCTTAAATTATCTACACATAAAATTTAAAGTGTTAACATGATTTAATGATACCCAACTGGACAACATTTAAAATACTGACTGATAAAAATCAGGAAAAAAATTAATACAGGGGAATTATCAAATGCACTGTAGCTTATCTATGTCAAATCTGGCTTTCACATTCTTCATTACTCAAAGTAAATACTAATAGTTCATTAGGTGTGTAGTCTTAGTTTTATCCTTTCTATTAATTATAACTTAGGATGCACTTGGGCTATAAAATCCTTTAACTACCACAGTTCCAATTTCTTATTCATACCACTCTCCTGAATTTTTTGTTTGAGCTGAGTATAGAAAATATTTGAGCTGAATATAAAAGAACAAGTAATAGATAAGGCTGAAAAGAGGAAAAGAGAAAGAAGATAGGAAGAACCAGAGATAATAAATTTTTTAAAAAAATAAAAATTTGGAAAGGGAAAGGATGTAAGAATGGAAAACAGCAGACTTCTGCTTCAAGACTCGACTGACCAGAGGACCCCCTTTGTAAAAAACAACTATAAAACCTGGACACAAAACAAAAAGCAACCACATGAACGAACTGTAAAACGAGTAACATTTCACAGACTCTGACGGGAGTGCACACTCTCGTGAAGGAAAGGGAGCTCTGGAATTCAGTTCCCTGATCCCCAAGGCTTCTCACCTGGACTAAGTGCAGTCCATGTGGTGACATGACAACAGCGAGGGACACATGGAGAACCCAGCCTTTCTTGTCTCCAGAAATTAACAAAGCAGGGCAGCCATAAACACTAAAGAGAACAGGGAATCCTCCAAGGGAAAGAGACAGAAAGGGGATCCCCAAATTTTGTCTACTCCATCTCTAACTGACCCATGTTCCACACATGCACAGAAAAGATTCAAAGCAGCTCCCATAAACACAACTATACGAACTGAGACCCGAGCTGCCACCCAAAACAGAATTTACAATCCAAACCAAGCCAAGAAAATTACTTGCTAAAACAAATAACATGTAACAGAGAAAAGTAATAGAATCCAGAATCTCCAGAACTTAACATTCATAATATTAAGGATATAACCCAAAATTACTCAGCATATGAAGAAGCAAGAAAGTAGAACACATTCACAAAAGAAAAATCTAATTAAAGGGCAAATATTGTCAGAATGGATAATAGGGACTAAAATATACACCACCTACAAAAGACAGAAAATAAGCATAAAGATACAAATAGGTTGAAAGTAAATAGAAAAAAAGACACCTTGAAAACAGTGTGCACAAGAAGGCCAGAGTGATTATATGAAATAGATTTCAAAACAAAATGCATTACAACAGATAAATAGGGCCACTACATAATGATAAAAGAGTCAATTAATCAGAAAGGCAATAATCGTAAATATGTGATCAGTAACAGCAAGAAATACATAATTCATTAAGCATAGTTGGAGATTTTAACACTGCCTCTCAGCAACTCATACAACTAGCCAAAACCCAGAAAAAAACCAGAAAATCTGAACAACACTACCAAGGACCACAACTGAACTAAGATTTATAGGATACTACACCCAACAATAACAAAATACACAGTAGATAATCCATAAGCACAGCCATCAAAAAAGCCTCGATAAACTTAACAAGACGGAAATCATATAGAATATGCTCAATAATCAAAATGGAATTATACTATAAATCAACAAGAAGATAATCAGGAAAAGTCCAATTATTTGGGAATTAAACAACATAGTTTTAAATATTCATAGCCTCAAAGAAGAAACCACAACATATATTAGAATATTTTGAAATGAACGATAATGAAAATACAATATCCAAAATTAGTGGGATGAAACAAAAACAGCTATAACGGAAAGAGCACAGCTTTAAATGGCTACATTAGTAAAGAAAATAGGTCTCCATCAATAACCTAAGCTTCAACCTTAAGAAACTATAAAAGAGAGCAAATGAAATCCAAAGCAATAAAAATTTTTTAAAAGAAAAAATCAATGAAATAAAATAGAAAAAAGAAAAACAATAGAGAAAATTCAATAAAACTCAAAAGCCAATTCTTTGAAAAGATCAGTAAAATTGATAAACTACTAGCCAGATTAATCTAGAAGAGAGGGGACACAAATAACCGTTATAAGAAATGAAAGAGGATATAATACTACCTGTCATACAAACAATAAAAAGATAGTAAAGGAAAACTATTAAGAAAAGTTTGATAAACTAATGAAAATAAACAAAAATAACAAAAACAACCCAAGAAGAAACAGAAAATCTCAAAAGCCCTATAGCAATTGAAGAAATTAAATTTGTAATTACAATCCTTCCCACAAAGAAAACCCCTGGTTTACGTGGTGTCACTGGTGAGTTACAAGCATTTAAGGAAAAAATAAACCTAATACTACACTAACTCTCCAAAAAACTGGAGAGAGAACACTTTCCAATTTATCATGTGAGGCCAGTATTACTGATTCTAAAACCAGACAAACACATCACAAGAAAACTCTAAACCAATATCCATCGTGAATGCAGATGCAAAAATCCTTAACAAAACATTAGCAAACAATATAGTAAAAGGATAATATATCATGATCAAGCGGGATTTGTCCCAGTAATACAAGATTAGTTTAACACCCTAAAGTCGATCAACACATTTCACCACATTAATAGGATACATAGAAAAACCATATGATCATTTCTGTAATATGGAAAAAGCATTTCACAAAAGTCAACGCGTTTTCATGATGAAAGCCTTCAGTAAACCATAAAGTGGTATTTACTCCACCAGATTAAGGGCACTCGATAGTGAAAGGCTCAAGGTCTCAATGCTCTATACTTAACATGAGAAACAAGAGGAGGATGTTAATTCTCACCAGTTATATTTAAAATTATACACAGGGTCCTATAAAATACAATAAAGCAAGGATAAAAAAGAAAAGGCAAAAGGATTGGAAAGAAATGCAACAATCTTTATTAGCAGACAACATAATTGTACGTGAAGGAGACCCTGAGAAAATCTATGAAAGAGTGACTAGAACTAAGAAATGAATTTAGCAAGGTTGCAGGGCATTAGATAAATACTCAAAAAATATTTTTTTATTTATATATACTAGCTATAAAAAAATTAGAAAATGGGAATTATAAGTCCATTTATAATAACTTCAAAAATAAACACATAAGAATACATTTAACAAAAAATTATAAAACATTGTAAAAGGATATTAAAGAAGATTTCAATAAATGGAGAGAGATGCGATTTTCATAGTTTGGAGGTTTTCAATATCGCTAAGTTGACAAGGCATTCTGCCCCAAGTGAATCTAGAGATTCAACTCAATCCCAATCAAAACAAGCATCCCAGTACACTGAAAATTGATGAAAGATATAAAAAAAATTGAACAGGGTTATTAAAAAAAATCTACTGAATCTCAGTGAAAATAGTGTATTTCATACGTAAATTAAACTAGAAAGTGAACAGAGCCTGCCTTATAGAAGTCTCTGAATAAATGCCCATTAGATTATACTGACATGTGATTCACAGATGCAGGCTTTAAGCAGACAATTACATGAGAACTAAAAATACAAAACAGGATAGGCAAAAAAGGCAGGAGCTAATCAATTCAAGAGACACAAAAGACAAAGAAATTTCAAATGTGCGAGGGGAGTAACTTGTTTACTTTTTGTTTTAAGGAAAACGAGAATAAGATAAGGGACCCAGTTGCGCAAAAACTTTAAGTAGATAAATAAAAAATATTTAAATAAATAAAAAAATATTTAAATAAATAAATAATATTTATTTATCTACTTAAGTAGATGAATCAAGAACAAGAACAGAAGAAGAAAATGGCCAGGACTGCAGCAGCAGCAGAAACAAAAAGATCAAATGGGTAAGATCACAGAGAGGTGCGCTGGCCCTCTAGTCTAATGTGACAGAAGGAAGGAGTTGAGGACACTGACGGGGCCATGCCTGTGTAACTAGATTGTCCTGTTCTGGCACATGACCCCCATGACTCCCTGAGGGGAGTGCCACTGGTCCTCTGAGAATGTTTCCACTGATAAAGGCAGGAGTGTGCTCCACACAGCAGACAGACTGCTACGGTATGCGGACGACCCTACAGGACATGAAGCGAGGAAATGAGAAAACATGTCTGGGCTCCAGTCTTAGACCAGTCTCCAAAGAGGGAAAACTCACTTATTCTCCTGGCTGGTAAAAGTGAAAGAGCTAGAAGTGAATACAGACAAGCTAACACTTCTGATTTTGGCATAGAATCTTAAATTTTATTTGAACCCCAGAAAAACTTCCATTATCCAGATTTACCCATGTACAAATCACAAACACACACAAAATGTTAAAAGCTCTGTAGAGATGTTCCTGGACCATCCATCTCTCATTCCACAATAATGTGGAGATTATTATTAAGTCATATTTTAAAATTTTTTTCAAAACAGGCATTCCACAATTTTACTTGTTCTCAAATAAAAATATATTCAAATGTTTTCTACACTATTCCATAGAACCCTAAGATTTTACAAGGCACCTTATACAAATGCTTTGGGACAATCACTTGCAGAACTGATTCCACAGTTAGAGCAAAAGACATGTCTCATCCTACCGTGCACACTGCTTGAGTCAGGTGTTTGCATCCCTGGCGATAAATATTACGAACTGCGTCAGGCCTTCAAAAAAACAAACAAACAACAATATATATATATATATAATTATCAAGACAAAAGGAAAAGAGATAGATGAAAAAACTTAATATTGCAAAATTTATATACTGAAATTTAATAAGGATCATAATACTTACTGTTTCCTATACCATGAAAGGACTCCGTGTTCTAACACTACCCAGAATAATCTCCAGCCAAAAAATCTTGAACTCTAGAGGAAAGACGACAATGATTTCCCAAGCTGACACATCTGAATTCAAACACTTGACCAATAAAAAGTAATTAAGTTGTGACGGTTATATCTGAGTCTTTTGTCTGGACAGTAGTACTAAACATTAAAAAATGATCAAACACGAGCTTAAGTACTAAGTGCAGTAATGAAAACACACCACTACCACTACAGGGTAGCAGGGACAGAAGAAATGCCATACTGATGAGATCAGTGATGAGTACAATTTATGGTTCTGACAATACTGTTCAGGTAGATGTATAGAAAATGTATCAGCTGTGGGCTACAAAGACAGTTTCCTCAAAATCAATCAATTAATCAAAGGCAATTTCCTCAAAGTTGTGAGTGAATGTCTAAAAAAAGAAAATTATCCTAAATGTATTATATAAACTATAAACACACATGTATATAAATATATAGAGGGATTGCTTGCAAATGCAAAGGAAATTATGTGCTCAAATACAGTTAATTCTAGAAAATTACTCAACTCCAAAACAAATTTTTATTTATTTATTTTTCTGCCCCGCCCCCAAAACAAATTTTTAGAACCAGAAGAATTTTATATGCGCACACTGTTACAATTCAAACATTAATTTCCTCCTAAGTTATCTAGGGTTTGATGATTATAACAAAAATAATACTGAAAGGCTGGCCAGTTATCTCAGTTGGTTAGAGCATGGTGCTGATAACACCAAGGTCAAGGGTTCGATCCCTATACCAGCCAGCTGCAAAACAAAAACAAAACAAAAGATAGCAAAAATAATACTGTAATTCTATGATTTAGTGAGAAAAAAAAGTATTTTCTCCCACTCCTTACCATACAAATTTATTCACTTAAAAGCATTAGACCACCAACACAAAAGAAAGTAATTGCTACAACCAATGAAAGCATCTTGAAGGCCAGCAGTATAAAAATGGTTTACATTATAGTCATCCCCCTTATCAGCACTTTCTCATTCTGCAGTTTCAGTTACCAACAGTCAACCAGAGTCCAAAAATATTAAATGGAAAATTCCAGAAATAAACAACTATGTTTTAGATTGTGTGCTGTTCTGAGTAGCGTGATGAAATCTCTTGCCATGGCCCACACAAGACGTGAATCATCCCTTTGTCCCTCATATCCACAATGTAGATGCTACCAGCCCATTAGTCACTTAGTAGTTGTCTTGGTTATCAGATCGATTGTCCAGTATCACAGTGCTTGTGTTCAAGTAACCCCTACTTTACTTAATAATGGACTCAAAGTACAGGAGTACTGTGCCTGATTTATAAATTAAACTTTATCATTGGTATGTATGTAGAGGAAAAAACAGTATATAGGACTCAGTACTATCCACAGTTTCAGGAATCCATATGGGGTCTTGGAATATATCCCCTTTGAATAAGGGGGAAACTAGTCTACAAGATCCAAAACTGATTAAATCACATATACCTCAGAGATGATAGGGAAAAAAAAAATTTTTTTTTAAACAAAAACAGAACATCTGAGAATTCCTTCTAGTTTTATAATTAAAAAACCATCCCAACTTACCTTCCAGAGAGGGCCTTCATATCGTTTCAATGCTTTGTAAGTGACCTATTGAAAGCACGTATTCATTAAAAATGCATCTATTTCAAGCACTGAAAAACTTTTCCTAAAAATTATTTTTCCTAAAAATTACATAAATTTAACCCATTACTACGTACCTTATTACCAACAAAGATGTGTTTCACTTCAGCACCCTGGGCAAGGTCAAGAGGTTTCTGATCTGTGTAAAATACAAGGAAAAAGTCATAAAGAGCTTAACTGCACTATAAAATTGATGTGCAATTGCAGCACATAATACTCCTCCATTTTTTCCATCAACTGTACCTTTTTCTTTTTCTCAAAATTACCTACCAGAAGTTGCCATCTCAATTCTTTATGGCCTCCTTTTTGGTGGCTACCTATTAAGCCAGCAAATCGGATTAACCTCAGAGCACTCCGACAGGTTCCTGATTTCTTGCCTTAAACCACTATATTATTCTATGACTGCTGTAACAAATTACCACAAACTACGTGTTTAAAACAATACAAATTTATCATCTTAATGTCTGGGAGGGCAGAAATCTACAATCAGTTTCACTGGGCTAAAATCAAGATGTAACAGAGCTGCATTCCTTCTGGAGGCTCTGGGGGAGAATTCATTTCCTTCCTTTTCCGCATCTAGTGGCCACCTGCATCGCTTGACTCGTGGGCCCTTCCTCCATCTTCAGAGCACATCATTCTCACCTCCACTTCCATCATTACATTTTATATATATATATACACACACACACACACATACCCATTATATACATATATTCAGATACATTATATATATATATAAATTATATACATTATATGCATATATTCAGATACATTTTATATATATTAATATATATATATATATATATATATATATATTTTCTGATCTTCCTACCTTCCTCCTATAAGGATCCTTGTGATTATACTGGGTCTACCTGTATAATTTAGGATTATTCCCCCAATCTCAAGAAACTTAACTAATCACATCTTCAGGGGGGGCATTTTTAGCCTACAGTGGCCACTCATAAGCTACCTCACTGGAGAACAGGTAGCAGAGATAGCTCACAAGCTAAGGGTGGAACAGTCCACAACTGAGGACAAAGGAAAAAGTGATAATGAAGAATAAAGCCAGCAAGGTATTATGTTAACTTTTTCAACCTTACACACGCAAGCACTCTGTGTTTTGCCAAACATCGCAATAAAAACGATTTGTTTTATCAAAATTATCTAGTGAGTTCTAAAGTGAGCAGGACACTATATGAAGGATGAAAGCCAAAAAATAAACATAAATAAATAAAATCATCTAACCTCAAATAGCTTTTAATTGCTACAGAAACAAAAGCTACACGTAAAAATTAGAACAAAACAGTCCTTTTTAAAAAACGTATCGGGCCGTCCCCATGGCACACTCGGGAGAGTGTGGCGCTTGGGAGCACAGCGGCGCTCCCGCCATGGGTTTGGATCCTATATAAGGATGGCCGGTGCGCTCACTGGCTGAGCGCGGTGCGGGCGACACCAAGCCAAGGGTTGCATCCCCTTACTGGTCACAAAAACGACAAAAAAAAAAAAGAAACGTATCAACTGGAATTCTGGAACTCTGTGATGCATTCTACCAGATAATCTTTTATATAAATACCAAACACCTGGTATGTGTTGGCAATTTTTTTGTATAAATATCCCCTAATGAGTCTGTTATGTGCCAGTTACTATTTTAAGGCACTAGGGATTCAGCAGTGAGCAAGACAGAAAAAAAGTTGGGGGGTGGGGAAAGGATAGAAGTAGGAAAAGACAGATAATAAATTAACAAAAAAAATATGTATATATAGCAGATAATAAACCAAAATATGCCAAGATTGTTTAAATAAATGGTTTGGCAGAGAATGACTGGAATAGCACTACACATTAGAGGTTGAGGGACGGATCAGGAAAGTCCTCTCTGAGAATAGAACGTTTAGACTGAAAAGGATCCAGCATGGTGAAAATACAGGGGAAGGGTGTTCCAGCAGAGGAAAGAGCTAATGCACAGGCCCTGAGGGAGGAACAATCAAGTAGGCAAAAGATAAAGTCAGAGAGGTAGACAGAAGCCCTATTGTATGAGGGCACTTTAAAAAGTGACCATTACCGTAATTCCTGAAGGAGGGTGATGAGTACATCAATTAAGTCACTGCAGCCGCTGTGTGGAAAATAGTTTGTAAATGTGGGCAAGAGAAAAGCAGGGTGACTCGTAACAAAGAGACAGCAATAGTACAGGTGGAAGACAGTGGCGATGTGGACTAGAGAGCTGGGAGTAAAGTGGAGACCATTTTTAACATGGACAGAAGGACATGGGTTTGAGATTTATTTACAGAGCTGCTGAGGGGTAAAGCTGGGACTGATATGTTACTTCTTTAGTGGGGAAAAAACTTTTTAAAACACTGAGAAATTAATAATCCGTTTTGTTGTTCTACCTAGCACATAGGAAGATATCCAATAAAGGGCTGACAATTGTGTGTTATTTTCATTCTATCCACAAAGCACTTTTGAGAAATTAGTCCTTTAGGCAGAAAGGAACAAGACAATATGATTTCTTTCACAGAATTCTGCCCTAATACCAAAAATAAATTCTGAGCTCCTGCCAATTGAATGAAATCCCAGGACAGAGCCTTCATTTCTGGACTGGATGTCTAAAGTGCCTGGCACACAGCAAGAATTCAATAAAATGCTTTTTGAACTGAATGAAAAAGGCTTCCTACCTAGATGGGCTCCACAACCAGTCATCTCAAAAATGCACTGCATTTCTTATCAACCACAACAAAATAAAGTTAAAAACTAGAATGATGTAATGTTTAAAATTTTGCATGTTACAGATTTGTCTCTTAATGGGAAAACTCAATAAAGATGCCAATTCTCTTCAAATTAATTCTCTTCAAATTAATTTACATAGAATGCTATTTCAGTTAAATCTCAATAGTATTTTTACTTGGAACCTAAGACAATTATTGTAAATGCCATCTGGAAGAATAAACAGATAAGAATATCAAAGAAAATCCTTAAAAAAGAAGAGTAGTAAGGGGAAACCTTATCAGATATTTAAACATTATAAAAAGAATCATTAAAAGTGTAATACAAGCAAAAGAAGAGAGAGATGAGGCAGTGAAAGAGAATAGAAGACACAAAAAGAAAATAAATCCCTAAAATATGAGAAAGGCATGACAAAACAATGGAAAAATGAAAGATTACTTAATAAAGGGGATGAAGGTAAGCGATTAGCAATTTGAGACTCTCACATCCTCACATACACTCACATGATTTTCTTGCTCAAAACCCCCCAACCGCACTCAGACCCCCAAGCTCCCTACCCTGGCAGCTTTCCTGTTCCTCAAATAAGCCAAGTGCTCTCCTACTCTAGAGCTTTCAAGCTTGCCTTGAATGCTCTGCTGCAGACACCCTCCCTTACTCAACCCAGCTCTTTGTTCAAAGTCACTTATTTATTTATTTATTTATTTATTTTTGTCCATCTCCTCCTACCAGAATATGGGCTGGCTGGTTAGCTCATTAGTTGGTTAGAGTGCAGTGCTGATAACACCAAGGTCAAGGGTTTGAATCCCCATACTGGCCAGCTACCAAAACTAAAAAGATACATAATATAAGCTCCAAGAGCATGGGACTGTCAAGTTCTGTCCACTGCTGGATCTCCAGCACCTAGGACAGTTCTTGGCACCCAGCAGAGGCTCAGCATTTGCTGAATGAATGAATGTGATTAGAAATAAACTAGGAGAAAACAGAATCGAACATTTATCAAATCTCTAAACTTATAAGTCTTAGAAGAAATCAAAGAGTAGGATTAGCGAATTTGATTTAAAAAAAATCTTTGTTTTTTTAAAAAAAGAAAAAAAAAACTAGGAAAATTTGGTTGTAAAAAAATAGTAATAATCATTGTCCTTATCACTAGACTTTTGGGTGAAAAACACTCCATAAGAAGGCAGAAGGTGAGCCGTTGAAGACTATGCTTCTGGAGCCAATAGAAAGTAGGATTTGAACATGTCAACTCTATTTAAAACCTGTAAACTAAAAAAAGTAGACAATTTCTGAAATGTCTGCCCACACCCATTCCCCATTCACTGAGCCCCGCCCTTTCCACACTCCCCAGGGAAGCCCGAGCAGCCACATTTGCACCACATGGCACTACCCCAAAGGCCCAAGTGACTGTACCAGGGCAGACACCTAGGACAAATTTCCCACTGAAATTTAAAACTGAGGTTAAGAGATCGTGGCTACTGAATGGAGTTATGGTGCAGCCATCTACCACGGCTTATACTAAAAAACAAAAAAGCTGGTCTGCTAAGAGACAGAAGTGAGACCATGCAGTGAGGGGGGAAGATACACATACTATGAGTGGCAGCCATCCTGGTTCTGGCTCCTGATTCTATCCTGCCTGATGCCTAAGGGCTTTTCCTTCTTGTATTCTTACATTAATAATATATAAAGTTCCTTTTGCCTACACTCTTGAGTTGGTATCTATTACCTAAAACTTTAAAAAATCTATTTTACCATGAAACACTAACAACTAAAAACTTAACCTTCAGATGTCTGAGTTACAGGTGATTATATACTTTTTTGATACTTTTGTTTTCCTCATTTCAACCATAAAATGCATTATTTTTGCAATTAAAAATGCTCTAAAATAGGTATAAAAATAGACTGAGAGGATCTAGAATGTGTCAAAGTAACAATAGTTATGTTTGGCTAATTTGTGTTTTTTCTCTATATTTAAAACTTTCTGTAATGCAGAATTACTCCTATGACTTTTTAAAAAATTATTATACTTAAACAATTAAATAGCTTTAACAGGAATGTTCAACTTTGGTTACTACTAATGTAAAGTACAGAGTAAAAGTATATTTGAATACCAACAATCAATTTTTCAATGTTTACAGGGAAAGTTTTTGTCAGTTTAGGCTGATATTTGTATGGAACTGTGTTAATCCTTATTTCATTTGGACATTTTTAAATCTAAATTTTGAAGGAAAAATCATTATAAACTACTGCACAGAAAAACTATTCAAGTCTTTGGCTAGGAATCATACTTTACCATTAATTTTTGGTTTTGTGACTCGTAGCACTTTTAGGATTCCTTTGCCTAATTCTCTGGTAGGAAAACAACTTTAACTCTTAACTAGTATTTGGTAGATAAATTTATGAACTGTAGCTGTGCTCATTGCTCTATAGTTCATAAAGCCCACTGGGAAATCCTTTGCAGACATCTGTGCCCTCCTTCCGTTACTTTTAGGTATTTACCTTGCAATGCTATAAAAACTGCTACTAACTCTTAAAGGTAATTATGACTCTTAAATTGGCATTATTATTCCCACACATATCTTTCTACTTTTATTATACAGGAATATATCCATAAAAAAAGTGTTTTCAAATGTTAAATATGGTTATAATGTTAAAATAAGGGCATACTGTATTTATCATTCTGCAATTTCCTTTTTCTCAACACTGTTTATCCATGTTGACACATGTAGCTCTAATTTTATCTATTTTATATTACTGTAAGAATAAACCACAGTTGATTTGAGCAGTTAGGCTTGTCTCCACTTTTCACTATGTTACACAGAGCTGAAATAAACATCATAGTACACATACTCCCCTTGTATGAATTTTTCTTTCATGTGAATGAATTTTAGGATTTATATCTCTACATGAAGACTTTAGTCATGTGCTTTTTTGCCATCTGTATATCTTCTTCAGTGAAGTGTCTGTTTGAACCTTTTAAAAATTGAATTGCTTATCTTCCTATTGAGTTATAAGTACTCTTTATATATTCTAGATACAAGTGCATTGCTGTGTATGTTTTGCCAATAGTTTCTCCCATACAATAGCTAGCATTTTCATAACAGTGCCGAATGAAGAGCAAAACTTTCCAATTTTGACAAAGTCCAATTTATCAATATTTAATCATTAATGCTTTTGTGTCATATTTAATAAATCTTTGCTTAACCTAAAGTAAACAAGATTTTCTCTTATGTTTTCTTCTAGGTTTTTTATGGTTTTAACTCATATTCATTTCTGTGGTCCACTGAGAGCTAATTTTTACATATGGAATGAGGTCAGGGACAAAGTCACTGTTTTGCTTATTACTATCCAACTTTTGCAATACCATTCATTGAAAAGTTTATTCTTTTCCTATTGATTTCCTCGAAACCTATGCCAAAAATCAATTGACCATATACATGTGGGTTCATTTCCTGACTCTCTCCTGCTCCATCGATCTATATTATCTATTGTTGTACCAATACTACACTATCCTAAAATAAAGTAGTGTAAGTCTTCCAACTTTCTTTTTTTGCTCTTAACCAACTCAACTTTGTTCTTTTTCAAAGTTGTTTTGGGTGTACTAGGTCCTTTCCATTTCCACATAAAATGTATAACCAATTTGTCAATTTCCACCAAAAAAGCTTGCTGGGATTTTGATTGGGATTGTATTGAATTACTAGATAAATTTTGGGAAGTGATACCTTAATAATATCAAGTCTTCTGAGTGCTGAAAATAGTACACTTCTCCATTTATTTAGATATTCTTATACTCTCTCACCAATGTTCTGTGGTTTTCAGTGTACAAGTCTTGCACATCTTTTATGAAGTTTGTTCCTAAGCATTTCATTAAACTTTAATGCTATTGTAAATTACTTGCTTTTTCAACTTCTGACTAGTATACAGAAATACAACTGATTTTTATATACTGAACTAGCTCACTTATTAGTTCTAATGGATTGTTGTAATTTCTTTGGTTTTTTTTTTTTTTTTTTACATGGATGATCATGTCATCTGTGAATAAAAACAGTTTTACTTTTCCTTTTTCAGTCTGAATATCTTTTACTTCTTTTTCTTGCTTTATTGCACTGGCTAGGACCTCCAATACAATGTTAATAGGAGTGAGAAGGTAAATCTGGTCACTATAACTCCATTATGGCCAAAAGCAGAAGACTCTTTCGATGTTTTAAAGTGTGTATTGTATGTTTAGATCTTTAAGCTACCTGGAATTTAGAAATGAATATAAAATAGACATCTAAAATGACCTATTTCTATATGGATAGCCAATTGTCCCAGCATTACTTACTCAATTCTTTCTGCATCCACTTATAATATGCCACCTTTGTCATCAAGTCCCCACATGTATATGTTTTAATTTCTAAACTACCTGGTCTACTCATCTACTGTGAACCAACACCAATACCAAGATCTTGCTGAGGAATCCTATCCATTTCATGATTTTAAATAACTCTATGTGCTAACAATTCCCAAATTTCTATCTCCACCTAGACTTTGCCCCTTAACTCAAATTACTTGGTTTGTGTAACAGATATTTAAAATTTTAAATGTCTTAGAAAATCATACTCCTAATTCTCAGCAATTGATAACCTACTCTTCCTGCAGCTTTCCCTTTCTCAGAAACTGGAAACTGTGTTCTTCCAGGTCCTCAAGTCAAACAGTCAAGTCATCCTTGACTCCTGTCTTTCTCTCATACCTTACATCCAAGCCATCAGAAAATCCTGACCACTCTACCTTCCAAATGTATAAAAAGCTCAACCACTTAACAAACATCTTTATTGCCACTGTCCTGATCCAAGCCAACATTACCTCTCATCTGGATTATTCCAAGCCTCTTAACTGCTATCCTTTCTTCTTCCTTGCTCTCCTACAGTGCACTCTACTCACAACAAGAGTGATCATTTTTACAATGTAAGTCAGATCACATCACTGCTGTACTGTAAACCCTTCCACAACTTCCCATTTCACATGGATATAAGCTCCATGAAAACAGGGACTTGCCTGTTTTTGTTTTCTTTGCTGCTCTTGATCCCTAGTCCCTGGAACAGTACCTGGCACATAAGCACTCAATAAATATTTGTGGAACGAATGTATGTTTCCATTACCATAGGTTCACAATTAGTCTTTTTATCCAGCAAGGCAAACCCCACCCCCAACCCTGCTTCTATTCTCCTTTAAAATTCTCAGCCCTTGATTCTTCTATATAAATTTAGAATCAGCTAGTCAAGTTCTGCGGAACCCTTGAGGGTCCTTCAGTTATGACTAAGCATCCTTCATCAAACGTGTTCCTACTTATTTTGTTTTTGCTATTACCATAAACATTGCCTTTTTTAAAATTACATTTTCTAACTGTCACAATTAAATCATCAAGTTCTTTTTCTACTGCCTTGTTCTTCCTTAACGGAAAACATGCTTAAATTTTCCTTCGCCTAAAAAAAACCTCCACTTGGCCATGGAACCATCCCTTCTGTTCTTAAATAAAAGTAGTTAAGTAGTACTATTTCAGCTTCCTCATTTACCACTCAATCCTTAACCCCTAACCTAGCTTTTGCCCAACTCCCCAGTAGAAACTGCTCTGTCAGAAATGACCACTGGGAATTGAGTCACTGAATTCCACAGACTTTTCTCAGTGTTTATCTTCTTCAGTCTAAGTTACACATGACACAGCAACATCCTTCCCCTTTACTCTGCATTTTCTCTTTTCTTTTCACTTCCATAGAACTCATATTTCTCTCATTTCTCCTTCTCCCTCTGCCAATTTCTCTTCTAACTTTTATTCCAGGAAAAATCTATATCTGTCTCGTAGATATAGAGAAAGCCTCTCTGAGCAAGCAGAGTTTGAGCTAGTTCTTGAAGGGAGACTAGGATTTATCAGACAAACAAGCAGGAAAAGAGCATTTTTCAGAGAGAGAATAGCGTATGCAAGGTAAGGACAGCACGGTTAATCGCAGAGCCTCAAACAGTTTGGTACGTCTAGAGCTTCACTGTCCAGTATGGTAGACTTTAATCCCATGTGGCTATTCAGTACTTGAAATGTGGCTAGTCTAAATTCAGATATGCCATAAGTGTAGAATACACACCAGATTTCAAAGACTTTGTACCAAAAAAGGAATGTAAAACTCATTGACAATTTTTTTCACTGATTACATGTTGAAATGGTATTTTGGATATAGTGCTTTAAATAAAATACATTATTAAAATTAATTTCACCTGTTTCTTTTTACTTATTAATGTGGCCTCTATAACACTTAAAATTACATATGTGACTCCCATTATATTTCTACTGAACAGTGACAGTCTACAGAAAAAGGGCCAGTCAAGGAAGAAAAGCAGGAGATTCTATAATAAATTTCCTTTCTCCTTTCTACTCCTATTGACAAAGTTCAGGTCCTAATTACCTCTCACCTAAAACCATATCAACAGCCCCACTGGTCCCTCTGTACAGTTGTGGGCCTGTCAGAACCTATCCTATTAACTACACTAATTACTGTAAAGCACCTCCTCCCTCTACTGCGCACTTATTTCTCTTCAGAGTTCCTGTGACCTTCCAAATTAAGAAATAAAACAGCATGGCATTTCACGGCTTTCCACTATTCGAAGGTACTTCAAAAAGCCCATGGATGGGCCGGCCCATGGCTCACTCGGGAGAGTGCGGCACTGGGAGTACTGAGGCCGCGGGTTCAGATCCTATACAGGGATGACCGATACGCTCGCTGGTTGAGCACGGTGCGGACCACGGACCACACCGTGCCGAGGGTTGCGATCCCCTTACCGGTCCCCCCCCCCCCCAAAAAAAAAAAAAAAAAAAAGCTCATGGATAAATGGAATTAAAAGACAGCATGAATCCTTCCACGAACTTTTTGAAGACCCCTTTTCTAACCTGTACTTATAGGATTACCCACCGCTGCTCCCCTTCATGTGCCCTTGGATGTGCCAAACTGGGAATGTCACTTAAACTTAACATTTTTCACCTCAATGCCTGTTCTCATAATCTTTCTGCTTAGAACACCCTTTCCCAAATTCCTGCTTATCAAAATCTTACTAGATAATAATGTACTATGTTTATATTAAAAAAAGAAAAAACATAAAGAGGTGACCTTTTGTTGGAGATATAAACTAAAGTATTTAGAGAAGGAAAAATTTTCAAATTCTATTAGGACTTCAGAGTCTATATAAAATACCTATTCCTTCAATAAACTATTTCTAATTACTCCAAATCTTCAACAAACATGCAACCCTTACAAGGTATTATGTGCTATGCATTACTCTAGGTGCTGCGTAAACTAGACGGTAAAATATCAGCCCTGCTTTTAGGAGTTCAGTCTCATGGGAGATTGCTACATATACCAACAATTACCATGGAACGGGATTTTAGGCTCTGATGGAGGTTAACACAGGGTCCTGTGGGACCAATGACAAGTCCTAATCCAGACTGGTGACAAAACAGCGGCAAGCATCCTAAAAAGTGATGTGGAAAGACGCTAACAGCATGTTCCTCCTTTGAGTACCCATGACACTTTTTGCTGCCTCCCTTCTGGTTATCCAATTCTGTTTTTAACACTGCCATGCACATACAGTTTCATTATTTATGGATTCCATATATGCAAACTTGTCTATTGCTAAAATTATTTGTAACCCCAAAATCAGTACTTGTAGCAATTTTTCAGTCATTCATGGACATGCCCCCTAGTGGTGAGAAATGTGAGTTGCCTGGTGCTCGCTCTCCATGCTGAGGCAGAAGGTGATGCTCGGTGTTCTTGTTTTGGCTCCCATACTGTGTCCCAGACAAGTGTCTATGTTGCAGTCTATTTAGCATATTTTTCACATTTTTGTGCTTTCTCCTGGTGATTTATCTATTTTAAGTGGCCCCCAAAGAGAGAAAGGAAGGAAGGAAAGAAAGACCACAGTAGTGCCATGGTCTAACAGAGGAAGGGAACATTCCTAGGACTACAAAGTGGAATGCGGGGGAGAGGGGGACGGGGAGGGAGGTTGGGAGATAACTGGGTGGGGACAAGGGGTACATGGGTATGTCCCCAGTATGAATCTGGCCCTCACATCATGGGCAGGAGGGGTGACAATTAGCTTTGTATCTGATGAATATTCTTAATAATAAATAAATGAATAAATTAATTAATTAATTAATTTAATTAAAATAAAGTGGCCCCCAACCCTAGTGCTGAAGTGCTGTCTAGTGTTCCTAAGTGCAAGAATGTGCCTTATGGAGAAAATGTGTGTTAGATAAGCTTCATTCAGGCATGAGTTATAGTGCTGTAGGCCATGAGTTCAATGTGAATGAATCAACACTACCATTAAATCAGGTGTTTTTAAATGAAAACACCCATGAAACAAAGTTATGCACTGATCAGTTGATGAAAATGTTGTGACTAGAGGCTCACAGGAACCTAACTCTGTATTTCCCCTAGAAGCAATGGCCCAGTATCCACAATTCAGTGTTGGCAGCAACTTTATAGAATATAACTACTGCAAATAATGAGAATCAACACTTATCTTTACACCGAGAGGGTAAAATCTACCTTAGTCATTGCTAATGCCTCCTATGGAGTAGACAGGCATAATTAAATATTTAAGTCTTAACTGAGAAGGAATTAGGAAGTTTATCTTTCTTTTGGGTAAATGTCTTGGTTTCAAAATTAAATAGGGACCACACAGGCTGGAAATTAAAATAAAAAGTTTTATATAACATTAACTTAATTTTATGGCTTCAAAATGACCACAACGGCTTTCATCAACATGCTTACCATTTTTGTTCTTCAGGTTAGGGTCGGCTCCACTTTTTAGTAGTTTTAAGGCACACTGCTTATGGGCCCGGTAAGCTGCACAGTGCAAGGGTGTATTTCCTAACTGATCCGAACAGTTAACATCAGGAGGATTGGGCCTGTTGAGCTAACAATTAAAGAAATGCAATGCAGAAATTATATGTCAAAGACACACTTTCTCCCCTAACACACAGCAAGGAGCTTCAGGAGGGCCTGAAGAGCAGCCAGGCTCCTGGGCACCCAGACTGTCGGTGACTTCTTGCTCACTATGTCAGCCAGCCCTGCACTTTTCGTGTTTGTCCTCAAGGTGCCACAAGATCCCAGGCCCGTATCTGGGTCCCATACTCCCCTAACAGACACCATGTCAGTGCCACCCCATCCACCCCCCTTCAGTAAAATGAAGATTTTACTGAAGTTTACTCGACCTCACCAGTCTTGCAATTCACACTTTTGATGGCAAAATTTCAAATGAGTACAAAACCACAGATCTTCAATGCGTCAATGTCAAAGTTCTACTGAATTTGTTGTTCCCAACTTACTGCTTTAGAAACTTCTTCATATAGTCTCCATCTCACAAAATTTTTAAAATGCTTTAGGTACTATACTTAGAAACCAGAGGCCTTTTCAAATGAGCTGAAATAACTTTAAAGCAAATGTCAATACTATAGTCTTGAATTCAGAACAAATTTAGAGTTTCATGTTTAATGAGACTATGCAGGAAATGGAAACCAGAAAGTAGGTCTCCTAAGAAGAAGAAAAAAGTGGGCAAAGCTTTCAGTCTGCTCTAATGTGATATAAATATTCCAAAATACCATCCCTTCTTTGTATGTTACTTTCTAGAAGTATAGCATTCCTTTCAGAAATTACTGCTCATCAAAATTAGAAACACTTATTATTTTATAGGGTCTTATATACGATGCTCCAATTTTAAATAGGCTTAATTTGAAAAAAGCTTTTGAAGTTGTCCTTACATTAACTATTTGCCAGGAAAACTGGATTCTTACCCATCTGGCTTTCAGTGTGGGCTGGGAATGTAAATCAGAAATTCAGGAAAAACATCACCATTTAAAATGTGTCCTGCTGGGCCAGCCCGGTGGCGCACTCGGTTGAGTGTGGCGCTTGGGAGCGCGGTGGTGCTCCCACCGAGGGTTCGGATCCCATATAGAGACCGGTCCGCTCACTGGCTGAGCGCGGTGCTGGCGCGACACCAAGGGTTGCGATCCCGTTGCCGGTCGCGGTGCAGGAGCGACACCGAGGGTTGCGATCCCGTTACCGGTCACGAAAAAAGACAAAAAAAAAATGTGTCCTGCTAAAACTATTACCATGTTAAGCATTTTAAAATAAGAACTTTCGTTCTATTATTATGATCGCTGGAGTTTTATGGTCCCACAATTTTTACTTAACATTATGTAAAATTTTCCTGAAGTGTAAAGTAAAGAAACATGCTTTTGGGGGGTTGTTTTGTTTTACCAGAGCTGTGAGTTCTGCTGTTTTGCCTTCTCTTGCTGCTGCTAGAAGTAATTCTTCAAGCTTTCTTTGTTGAGTCCTTTCTACAGCTGCAAAAGGAAAGTCCGTATTACTCCACTGCTAGTCGAGATTCTATTAGTAAATTCATTACAAAGAAGTATAAAGAATAAAGTGAGCCTGGCGAGAAAAGTCAAAATGTTTTTAATTATAATTCAAATGCAGATAAACTTTATTGTTATTCTCATTTCCCTATTTCAGATTACAGAATTCAATTTCTCTCAGATTTGGATGAATTTATGTTTTCAATTCAGAGGTCTTTAAATATTTTACTATCATATCCATCACAAAAATTTATGAATTACTTTTACACATTGAAATATTATTACAGGGCCGGCCTGGTGGCGCACTGGAGAGTGCGCCGCTTGGGAGCACGGCGGTGCTCCCGCCGAGGGTTCAGATCCCATGTGGAGACCGGTTCCCGCTCACTGGCTGAGCGCGGTGTGGGCGCAACACCGAGGGTTGCGATCCCGTTACCGGTCAGTAAAAAAAAGACAAAAAGGAAAAAAAAAAAAAGAAATATTATTACATAACTGCCTTGAAAAGCTAGATAAATAGTGTTTATACCTTCCAGAACCTTAGAATATGAAACAAGAAATAGCACTGGTAGGAAGATGTATATACCATATAAATACATGCAGATTTCTATCAATTTACTTACATTCTTCCACATAAAACAAATACTATAACACTATGTGCAGAGTGCTATTCAAAATACTTTAAAAATATTAATTAATTAAATCCTCATAACTACTCTGTGATAGGTATTATTATCCTAATTTTACAGACACACACACAAAAAAAAACCCAGAAGCACCAAAGGTTGAGGAACGTAACCAAGGTCACAAAGCCAGAAAGTGGAGGATCTGGGATTTGAACTTGGGCAGGCTAGTTCCAGCATCCATACTCGTATCATTATGCTTCTTCTCAAATCATACATGCAGGAAAACAACAACTAAAGATCTGATTTGTGTATGAGACTGCAATATGCAAACAAAGTCTCATTTCTGCTAGATCTGAATTGTTTTGGCTCACGGACAGAGAAGCAGGTTGGGGACCGAGGTGACTAAGAAAACAGATAAACATTTATTCAAGCTAGTAATTACTATTACTATGTGCTAACTGCTGTTTGAGACTCTACGCATACAAACACATTTTAAACTACAGGGAACACATATATTGAATACAGGTATAGCTGGACCTAGTTTAGCTTTGTCTTAAGAACTGACTAACATCACTACAGACCATTTGATCTTCTATTCTCACACTTATTTCCACACCCAGACTCACTCTCTACCTTGGGAGAATACAAGCCTCTACATACACTCTTAGCAGTTTTGTCTGTTGCTGGGATTCACTATCTTCAATCTTTCCTCTCAACGGTTCTATGGCCACTGGACTGTGAGCTCTTCGAGAACTGTGATGTCCCAATCCTTCTCTTGTGCACACCTCTACTACTGCACGTATTACCCTGAGCTGTAATTTAGCCCCTGAGTCATTCTTGAAGCCAGGTACCTGTTATTCTTCTGTGTATCCTAGTCATTTGTGACAGTGTCATAAATGAAGGAAAACAGACAGGGATTTGGAATTGAAAACCCTACATATGTTCCTGAACTATGGTCCTGGAAATTTCCTGTCTTGCGTTCATTCAGGACATGAAAGACTGTTGATCCAGCCAATGAAAACAAATATTCCAGTTTGGGGTGGTGGGCTTCTCAAGCACTGGCAGTGTTCTGTTTCCTGATGTGGGTGCTGTTTATATGGATGTGTTTATTTGTGAAAACTGTACATTAATGATGCATACATTAAGGATATATACTTTTCTGCATATATTTTCTATCTCAGTAAATTTTTTAAAGCAAATATCCCAAATCTAAAAAATGATTTGTCCTATAAAATTTTAAATCATTATCACTCTTTAGAGCAGAACCACTCAGTAATGTCACTTCTGCTACTTCCCAGGCTAGGACCATGTCAGCTGATAAGTTATATTACCTATAAAGCCAACTAAGCCCTGGCAGAGTTTGGGTTTTGCAGGGGCCTGAGAGCATGTCTTTACGATTGCCCTAATTAAATGTCAACTTGTCAGACTAACCTAACATTCCAGTCTGTCAGGAAAACCTCAGTTCTGGGTTCTCATCTTCTTATAATAAAAATGATAGGATCAAAGAAAGTACCTCATCCTCCCAATTAGATCACAACTTATTAAACAGCAGGGAGCACATCTAATATGTTCTATGTGTCCCAAAGTCACATAAACAGTGCCTGATAGATGATGTTATGTGTTGACTTGCTTGTTCATTGACAATGAGAGGGTTCATTTTAAATATAGGAGCAACTTAAGACACTGACATAAAGATGTCTGACAAGCAGATGCTATTACTTTGTAATTACAAAACAAGTGAGATTTTGGTTCTCAAGGCCAAATGGAAAATAATGAAAAGAAGGATCTTAGTTTTTACACAGATAAAAATACTAATAATTAAAACTCAGAAATCAGCCCTTTGTCTGTGGGCCCAGCCACAGTGCTGCAGCTCTCCCAGGAGCAAGGGCATCACCCTGCAGGGAGCACCAAAATCGTGACCGGGTTCTTCCCATGTGGCATCAACAGCACTTTATATCAGCATGCATATACGGCTATCTGAAATCTTTACTCGAGTACAGAAATGTGTACTCACTTGGCTTGTAACTACTGATCATGAGCTCATAAAATACCTAAACAATGTGGTAGAACAACTAGAAGATTGGTTATACAAGTGTTCAGTTCAGAAACTGGTGGTGGTCATCTCAAAAACTGAAAGTGGCAAGGACCTGGGAAGACAGCAGTTTGATACTGAGTGTGAAAAGGCTGTAAAAGATGACAGTGCACCCAGAGAAACGTCTCAGAAAGCTGTCCGGGATGAAATCTGTTCAGTGATCAGACAGAACACAGCCACAGCAACATTTCTGCCACTGTTGGAAGATTCTCCTTCATTTGATCTGATTTATACAAAGATTTGATGGTATGTGAAAAATGAGAAGAGTCAGGACCACAGTTCATTACCAACTCTGAAGAAGTCTGTCTGTTCATTTACTACTATAATCCACAAAGTAGCGTGGTGTCTGCAGTGGACTCAACTGTGTCCCTCCAAAGATTAATGTCGGAGGCTTGGTCTCCATCGCGACAGTGTTAAGATGGTGGGAATTCCTATTATCGTAACTGAAAGGTGGGGCCTTGAAGAAGAGGTGGTTAGATTTTAGGACCATGCCGTAGTGAACGGATTAATAATGGTGGTCAGGGGTGTGGTTCTGAGGGCTTTAAAAGGAGAGCAAGTGAGAATCTCTCTCTCTCTGCTCCACCATTTTCTGCCATGTGAAAACCATGCCTTGCTGTAAAGCCGCCACCAAAGAAGACCCTCACCAGATGAGTTCCCTAGACTTTAGACTTCCCAGCCGCAGAAACTGTAAGCAATAAATTTCGTTTTCTTACAAATTACTCAGTTCTAGTTATTTTGTTATGAGCAACAGAAAGGGACTAATACAGTGGCCTACAAAATTCCTGTCAATGACTCAAGATGAGATGAGGAAGAAAATGTAATTGTAATTCTCAAATGTGTTTTTTCTACAACCAAGTTAATTATGGTTGATATGTTTTATTTTATTGGTTAATTTTTAGATGGGGAAAACCAACATGATACTTTATTAAACTATGCATAATTGTTCCATTTTTATTGGAACCTATTTGACTTACCATAGAGTTGACATAACAAATTTATTGCATATCGTTCATAACAAATTTACTGCATATCAGCAGATTTTGTCAGCACTCTAATGTCAATTTCCTTGAAGATGGTAACTGGAGATGGAAAACCTTTTGCTATAAAGCTAAATACTTTCCTAAATCAGACATTTTGGCCAAGTAGCTTGACTCAAATAGGGAGATATTTAAATATAAGATACAGCAAAAGAAGTCTAAATATTCAGAATTTTGGTTCAGATCCTGAAAGTAACTAATAATAATCCATGAGTAATGAAATATTGCTCCATTAGGTTCTTTTGTCATTTATTTCATTGTGTAATTCCCATATTGAATAAATTTCCAATTATTTGATTTTAATTTATATAACTTGAACCTATGAAGCAATGGATATTTCTGTTTAATTTCCTGTAATACAGAACTCTGAAAAATGTTTTTTGTGTGTTTTATAAAATAAAGCTTTAAATGAAAATGAGGAAATAAAGTTAAATTTGTATGTTTAAAAAAAGTAAAATTAAGAAATCAACACCCTTTAAATATAAAATTATATTACCCTTCTCCAAACTGCAAAGGAAAGAAACACGAGATGTGTGTGAAACTGCATCTCTAATTCAGTATCTTTATTCATAAAATCAAAATTATGGATTTTCTCTTCTTTACATTAGAAATACTACAAAAAATCATTAAAGCAAAGCCTTGGCCATTTGGAGAATAAGCCTATTGCATGAGGGTTTCCCAACATAACCATCAAAATGTTTTTGTTTTAAAACTATTTTAGACAAATTGCTCTGAGTTATTGCAGACTCCTTTGTCTTAAGTACAACTTAATCTTTGATACTGAAAACAATGAAGGTGAACCATCAAGAAATTACTGTCCCCTGTTACACTACAACGAAGTTGTCAGGAACACTGAGCTGCCAGAGCTATCTTCCCCAATACCAAATGATTCCCAATAGCTGCACCTGTCACGATTTCTCTGTCCTGCACTTCCGTATTCCTTCATTATCATACTTCCTCAGCCCATCAGCCATAGTCCCTCATGTCTCTAATTTTCTAGTTGAGCATTTAAAGAACAAATTTTTATAATTTGCCATAATTTTGTATAATTAATAGCTGAATAGCTCTTTAGTGAGAAAACTCTCATACAGATCATTTTGTGTCTAATCAATAACTCCCAAATGACATTATCGTTTGAGCATAGGCTTATAGTCATCTGTTTCGGTATCTCCGAAGCCATTTCTACTCATATTCTGGACTTTGGCTATAATTAAAGTAAATGCCACTTATGTTATCATCCATAATATTTACCTTCAAGCATGTTTCTAATTTCCTTGTCATGAGTGACTTCCTTTGCTGTCTGTCCACTCCCATTAACAACAGTAGCATCAGCATTATATTCTAAAAGAAGCATTACCAACTCCTAAAAAGAGAGAAATTATTTTTAGCTATTATTAAGCTAAAATTGTATTGCATTACAGTCCTTTTGCAAATTACTAATTGCTACAGAGTATCTACAATAGAAACAGTACTTCGTAAGAATCTTTATATCAGTTATGCCTATAATAAGTGATTAAACTAACTGTGATGATAATTAACAACTGCCTAACCTAAACAACTACCAATCCACAATTAATATACGACCAAATTCTATAACTGATTTTTAAAGTAAATTATCTGGTCATTTTGCCAAAACAATCCATGTGGTCAAATTAAATATGTAAGGAAACAAAGCCCTTATTTCAATTATAGCAGGTAGTACATTCACTTAACATCATTCCTCTATGGCCTGTTGAAAAAAATAATTTCCCCAACAGACCTAGATTTTTAAAAATTGTAACGTTTACAGAAAATAGAGCATTATTTTCTAAAGTGATACAGAATGGGATATATCACTATCAAAGGAATGGTTTATAATGAAGCAATGTACCAAAGTCACTATTGAACAATGGAGAATAAACTACATCATTTATATTACTGTTCTTTTATGAACTTCAAACTAATTGGTAAGATAAATAAGTTCAGAATCACTGGGTCAGTTATACAACTTAACAAGACAGCAGAACTGGAGGAGAAGAATGCAGACAATATGAGAAATTTGACGTTTGATTACCCAGAGATGCCCAGGAGGTAGGAAGGGAATGCCGGCAACACTTGCTGTTGCGTTCTACACTAAGGCAGGCTGAAATACAGTGCTACTCTAACTTCCAGACTGACAGGGCCTCTCGCAGAGAAAGTGATACCCTGTGTCATTACGTGCTATATCATCCCAGGAATTTCATCTTTTCTTTGGGCAATAAAGTTTCCCATATTCTTTTCAAATATTTTTTATAGTAAAAAAATGCTTAAATTAAGTCTAAAAAACACAGGAAAAAGAAAACAATGTACTCATCATCCTAGCCACTATATGACCACTATAAACATTTTAGTATATTACTTTTTAATCATCTTCCCTATGTGTAAGTTAGAGATTTTTTAAAACATAAGTTTGGAGTAGAAGAGGCAGGAGCCAAAGTGTGAGCAGGGTGGGAACTATGGCCAGGATCACCACCCTCGAAGCGGTGAAGTGCAAAAGCCAGGTTCTGCAACAGCAGGCCAATGATGCAGAGTGGGCCAAGCGCCTTCAGCAGGTAGCGGAGGGAGAAAGGCGGGCCCAGGAACAGGCTGAGCCTGAGGTGGCCTCCTTGAACCGTAGGATCCAGCTGGTTGAAGAGGAGCTGGACCGCGCTCAGGAGCACCTGGCCACTGCCCTGCAAAAGCTGGAGGAAGCAGAAAATGCTGCCGATGAGAGTGAGAGAGGTAAGAAGCTTATGGAAAACTGGGCCTTAAAAGATGAAGAAAACATGGAACTCCAGGAAATCCAACTCAAAGAAACTAAGCACATTGCAGAAGAGGCAGATAGGAAGTGTGAAGAGGTTACTGTAAGTTGGTGATTATTGAAGGAGACTTGAAATGCACAGAGGAGGAGCTGAGCTGGCAGAGTCCCGTTGCCGAGAGATGGATGAGCGGATCAGACTGATGGACCAGAACCTGAAGTGTCTGAGTGCTGCTGAAGAGAAGTACTCTCAAAAAGAAGACAAATATGAGGAAGAGATAAAGATTCTTACTGATAAACTCAAGGAGGCAGAGACCCGTCCTGAGCTTGCTGAGAGATCTGTAGCCAAGCTGAAGAAGACAATTGATAATTTGGAAGATAAACTGAAATGCACCAAAGAGGAGCACCTCTGTACACAAAGGATGCTGGACCAGACTCTGCTTGACCCAAACGAGATGCAGAGCACCCCAGTCCCACCCTGCCACTGCTTCTCCCTCTGACCCCAACTCTGCCTGAGGCCAGCCAGCCGCTGGCTGACCTTTAAACTGAGGGCTGATCTTTAAGTGGAAGGCCACCTTCTCCTTTCACTGCCCCCTCCACCCTCCACCCTCCACTCCCCATCCCCTAACCCCCATGCCTTTTTTCACCAAACTGTCTCTGCCTCTTCCCAGAGATTCCAGCTGGGCTAGAGGCTGAGCACCTTTGGGAACAATATTTAAGGGAATGTGAAACAATGCAAAGTGTCTTTAAAAGCATGCTGTGATGTACACATTTTGTAATTACCTTTTTTGTTGTTGTAGCAACCATATGTAAAACATTCCAAATAATTCCACAGTTCTTAAGCAACAATCTAATCCCTTTCTCACTTTTGGAAAGTAACTTTTCGTCTTAATGCATATTGCCCTCTCCATAGAGGAGGGAAAGAGGTGTATGGGCCTGCCTTGCTGAGAGCCAAACAGAGCCCAGGGAAAGACTCCACTCTGGGAAACCTCGTTGCTCTGTACAAAGTACCAGCTAAACCAGAAAGGGTATTTCAGGAAGTGTTAGCCAAAACAAAAACAAAAAACACGCTGTTCAGGTTTTCAACTTTAAGCTAATTTTGAACAACTTTTTTTTCCCCCAACAGAAGTGACCAAATTATGATGGTAAGACCTCAGAGGTCAAATTTTTGTCCCATCTCTACCCCCTTCCCAACTGCTCCACAGAATGGATCATGTGCCCCTTATGTTGAGGTGACCACTTAATTGCTCTCCTGCCTCCTTGAAAGATAGAAAGAAAACTATGTTTTTGCCAATGATTTAGCCATATAAAACACATCGCATCACCCTTTATTGGGTCTGAAGCTGTTGTCTTTAAAAGTGCCATCTCGTTGTGCTTTGTATCAGTCAGTGCTGGAGAAATTTTGAATAGCTTATATACAAAACTTTAAAATTTTTTATGTTATTTTGAAACTTTGCTTCTTTGGGGTAGGGGGACCCTGGCCACACCATCTGGCTGTGAAAGCTCTCTACAGTCTGTGGACTGGCAGCGTGCTGATCTTTTAAAGTTTCTTTCCCTACCCAATCCCCACTCTTTGGTAATGTTTCTGTGAGGTCTGTTAGGTGCACATCCTGCAGCTTACTGGCTTAAAATGTACTCTTTTAGTGTGGTCTCTTTGAGGCCGACTGGGAGAAAGAAAAACCAATAGTGCAACTGTTTTGATACTGAGTATTGACAACTGTCTTTTTGAAATAAAGAACCAGTCCCTCCAAATAAATAAATAAACAAACAAACAAACATAATTTTACTTATATGACATAGCTGTTTTATGTTTATGCCTTTCACCTAATATATATTTTCCAGTATATTATATAGTGTTTACAAACATTTTTCATGGCTGAATATCATTCTACAAATAAAATAAAAATATTTTAAAAATAAAAAATGGTAAAGAAGTCTCCTAATGTTTTAATAAAATGAATTTTATAAATATTTTAGCAATTCCTATCATTTTAAAAGTAACATTTTAGAAGTATTTTCATATTTTACATAAATAGTTCATATTAGTAAAGAAGATAGAACAACCCACAAGATGGTACAAAAAAATTTACAAATCATGTATCTGACAAGAGACTTAAATACTTAGGAATAGACTTAACTACAGAGGTGAAAGACTCGTACACTAAAACCACAAAACTGCTGAAAGAAATAGAAGTTGACATAAATAAAATTGGAAAACATCCTATGATCACGGAAATGGAAAAACTTGATATCAAAAGCAATCTAAAGATTCAATGCAATACCCATCAAGTCCCAATGACAAAGTAATATCTTGTTTCGAGGGAAGGCACCATCCCATCTATATGGGAGGGCTAAATCGCTTGCTTTTCCTCGCCAGCATCTTAACCCTGCAGAAAGAGTTGGAAGGACTGGATGGATCCTCTGGTCAGACCCCATATGAAACACGCCCTCTTTTTATTCCTTTCTGCCTACTCCAAATGCCCCCCCCCACACACACACTCAATCCTCCCTGGATTCTTCCCACACTGAGCTCTTTCACATCCAGGCAGCCTTCCCCAATTTCTCTCAAGGGAGAGGCCCTGGCCTGGGACTTGGGAATCCACCCCAATCTTATTATCTGTCAGAGGCACTCATCCATAATTCCGTGGTTATGAGCTTCTGGGTCCCAGCTGCCAAGACAATTCAATGGGGAAAGGACAGTTTTTTCAAGAAATTATGCTGGGAAAATTGGATATCCACAAGCAAAAGAATGAAGTGGGACCAGTACCTCTGACTCTGACTCCAACCAGGGCCATGGCCTAGAGCAAGTTTCTTAACTTTTCTGGGCCTGTTTCCCCTCTATGGGAAATGGGCAATGTGATAGTGCCTGACTCAAGGGGGACACGAGCCAACCCTGAGAACAAAAGGTGGGGCCAGGTCACCCCTTAGACCCACACCCCCATGGAGAGAACCCAGTTGTAGCACACTTGGGAAAAAAAATCCCAATGATAATCTTTACAGAAATGGACAATCCCATCCTAAAATCTATATAAAATTTCGAAGGATCCCAAATAGTATTTAAAATGAAGAACAAAATTAAAGGACTCACATGCCTGATTTCAAACATTACTACAAAGCTGCAGTAATCAAAACAATGTGGTACAGGCATAAAGACAGGCATACAGACCAATGGGATGGAACAGAAAGCCCAGAAATAAACTCTTGCATATACGGTCAAATGATTTTTGACAAAGCTGCCAAGACCATTCAATGGGGAAAGGACAGTTTTTTCAAAAAATGGTGCTGGGAAAATTGGATATCCACAAGCAAAAGAATGAAGTGGGACCCACACCTTACACTATATACAAAAATTAACTCAAAGTGGTTCAAAGACATCAGAGATAAAACTATAAAACTCTTAGAAAAATGCATAGGAAGAAAGCTTCATGACAATGGATCTGGCAATGATTTTCTGGATGTGACTCCAAAAGCACAGGCAAAAAAAGAAAAAATAATCTTCATCAAAAGTAAAAATTTTTGTACATCAAAGGGCACTATCAAGAGAATGAAAAGTAACACACACAATGGAAGAAAATATTTGCAAATTATATATCTGATAAGGCACTTATGTACAGAATATATAAAGAATTCCTAAAACTCAATAACAAAATAACCAACCAGATTAAAAAATGGACAAAGGACGTGAACAGACATTTCTCAAAAAAAGATAAACGAATGGCCAATAAGCACATGAAGAGATGCTCAACATCACCAATCATTATGGAAATACAAATGAAACCCAGATGAGATATGATTTCACGACCATTAGAATGCCTAAAATTAAAAAGACGGACAAGTGTTGGTGAGGATGTGGAGAAACTGGAATCTTCACACAACGCCAGTGGGAATGTAAAATGGTGTAGCTGCTTTGGAAAAGAGTATGGCAGCTCTGCAAAACACTAAACATAGAGTTACCATATGACCCAGCAGTCCACTCCAAGGTATACACCCAGAGAAATGAAAATTTATGTCAACACAAAAACTTGTACGTGAATGTTCAGAGCAGCATTATTGATAATAGCCAAAAAAGTGGAAACAGCCCAAACATTCATCAACTGGTGAATGCTGTATGTCCATACAATCGAATATTATCTGGCAATAAAAAAGAATGATGTACTGATACATGCTACAACGTGGATGAACTTTGAAAATATCATGCTAAGTGAAAGAAGCCAGTCATACATGGCTTCAAAAAGTTTGTAGAAAAAAATGAAATTAAAAGATAATACAAATCCTTCCGTGAACTTTTTAAAGACCACATATTGTATGATTCATGTAAAATGTCCAGAACAGGCAAATCCATAGATATAGACAGCACATTAGTGGTTACTTGGGGCTGAGAAGAGGGAATAGGGAGTGACTGCTCCAGTACAAGGTTTCCTTTTAGGGTAATAAAAATGTTCTAAAATTGACGGTGTTGATAGCTGCAAGAACCTGTCAACATACTCAAACCATTGAGTTGTACACTTTACATGGGTGAATTGTATGGTATGTGAAATAGACCTCAATAAAGCTGCTTAAAAAATATAGTAGAGATACTCAAATTTGGCACCACATGGCAGACTCAAGGAATGTTATTTCTCAACCTATTAAAACCTCATCTAGTGGCTTTATACCATTTTTTCCAACTGCTCAGAGTTCTAGTAATTTCCCTACTATGAGTTTCAGGAAGGCTATAAAAAACTAATCTGGAATCTGATGGATATAAACCCCAAAGGGCCGTGGAGAATAGTATGTGCAGAGGTACAGAGAAGCACCTTTGTTAAGAAAAGAAAACATACTTCAATAATGTAGAGACAGTGTAGAGGGAGAGAGAAGGGGAATGTAGACTGTGAAGTGACCGTGAAGTTGCCATATGCGATCTCAGGAGAACACGTTTTGCTAAACATGAAGGAACTTCACTGAAAGGTTTCAGAGGAGCGGTATGAGATCTCCAAGTTAGAACGGACACCTAACCACTTTGTGAGGATTTAGAGCAGAGGCTCTTGAAGTGTGAACCCCAGACTTGCAGCACCACCCATGAACTTGGCAGAAATAAACCTTCTGGTGTCTCTCCACATTCTTTTTATTAACTACTCACCTAACTTGCTTAAGTACTTAACACAGCACAAGGCTCTACAGAGAAAACATTTTTAGATGATGAATACTGAAGGGCTGGAGAAAGAGGAAGCTCTGACAAAACTAGAGCAGAGATTAGGATGCTGCTGGGGCACCTCCGTATAACATGGATCTAACATTAGAACAAGTCAGAAAAGTAACTGGAGACAAAGCAGTCTAGGCCAAAAGCAATGGATATGTTCTCAAGTGGAGAGAAGAGAAAAAAGGATTTACAATGAAAACTATTTCAAAGACCAACTCAAATACTGTATAGGGAGTGGGTATGGTGGAAGACAAGTCCCGTTTTAGATACATGAACTTTCAGAGCCCTGAGGGGCAGCCCTAATGCCCAATATGCAGCTGAACAGAACACAGGGATGCCTGGAGAGCAGTAAGAGATGAGATTACAGACTTTCAAATAACCCCCCAGAAAGAAAAAGTGAAGCTGTAAGAGTAAATTGGTTTGCTGAGGGAGAAAGTTTCAAGAGAAAAGAGAAGAATGGTTTAAAAAAATTTTTTTTAAAAGAGAAACATCTATCATGAAGGGTAAGGAAAAAAAGACAGAAACCAGAGAAGCAGCAAAAGAAACAGACTGTGCAGTGCCTCCTCCTAGAGAAGTGATCAGCTCTGTTAGAGTACAGCTACAGAAGATTGAGAAAACAGAAACCCTTAAAACTAGTAAACCACTGACGATCTTAAAAAAAAATTCAGTTGACTGATAAGAGCCAAGACCCAGACTACAAAAGGTCAAATATATAAATCAGGAGCTAGGGAAGGTGATAAAGGGCACATACGCACCTCGTGATGATACTTATAGAAAAGCCTCCCGTCCCCACCCCCTGGCTCTCATCCCCTTGCCATACTCATTTTCATACCACTTCTAACTTCCTGTATTGCCTGTGCCCCCTTAATGAGGAAGGGATTTGATCTGTTTTGTTCACTGCTATACATATCCTGCACATAGAACAGTGGCTATTTTTAAATATTTATTCCTGAATAAAGATATTTTGCTTAATATATTCCTGGCCAAGACAGCACTTTGACCAATTTGTCAAATAAATAACTACTAAGAAGTTAGAGGAGTAAAGTATCAACTTTGAGCATAATACTTTAATTTTTTCTCATTTTTTAAGGGGTGCCATGCAGTACATTAGGACCTGCAGCATACAACAAAGGCTGCAGTGAAGAACAAAGGGAACACAGCCATGAGTCACAACCCTGAGTAGCCTTAACTCCACTCTGCACAGTACACTGTCAGTCAGTCCCTTCAGTCCACTGTCGGTCAGTCCCTTACTGCACCACCACATTGCCATCGTCATCACACAATTCATCTTAAATGCAACACTTAGAGAAAAATCCTCCATGCCCCATTGATTTTTAAAATAGCTTAAGATATAACTCATATACCATAAATTTCACATACAATTTTGTGGCTTTTAGTATATTTACACAGTTGTGCATCAATCATCACTATCTAATTTTAGAACATCTTCATCACCCCAAAAAGAAATCCTGTATCCATTAACCATCACCCCTTAATGCCCCTTCCCCTAAGCCCCTGGCAACCCCAAATCCACTTTCAGTCTCTATGGATTTGCCTATTCTGGACATTTCTAGAAAGGAATTATGAGATATGTGGCCTTTTGTATCTGGCTTCTTTTACATAGCATGCTTTTCAACATCCATCTAGGTTTTGGCATGTATCAGTGCTTCACTCTATTGTATGGATAATGCCACATTTTGTTTATCCACTCATTAACTAGTGAATATGTGGGTTGTTTCTACTCTTTGACTGTTATAAATAACACTACTGTCAACATTCCTATGTTGAGTTTTAAAGGTGACTGTTTTTTCCTGTAAAATTATCAACTTTCAAGAGAAATTCCACATGAAAAGTTTTACATCTTGCAAAGCAACTTCTTAATACGGGTCTCAGGTTTCATCAAAGTTAGAAAGGAAAAATAATCTCTACAAATTATGCTTATTAGACCCTTAGATAGCTTGTAACTCTTAATAAAGAGAAGTTTAAGAGAAGTATTTAAATAATGAGTTGTACCTTTAATACAACCCAAAGGAAAGTATCAGAATACCTTTTAGGGGTTTCATTATGCTGGTATATTGTAATAGAAAAGGTGGGGTAATGTGTTAAAACATTTAAAAATATAGCTACCAGAAATGGTTATATTTTTCAAAAACTGGCTACTTAAAAGGGTAAGCTTTAATTATCCAATATCCATGTGTGTGGAAATACAATTCCCCAACCTCTGGCATATAAATAAAGTATCCCATGAAATCCAAATTTTTGTCAAAAAATAGCAACAAAAATACATCCACTTGAAAAATGATGCGTAATTTCTTTCCTGAGAAAAATCAAAGTTATGACCAAATTTAAGGCCAGATTCAGGACCTAAAACAATTACTTCTAAACAAATGAAACAATACGTAATAGTACCCAATATTTAACATTTACTATGTACCACTGTTTTAAGAGTTTTACTATTTATTAACATGTTTAAGTCTTCACAAAAACACTGAGGTAGGTACTATTACTATACATCTTTTTTAAAGATGTGCAACCTGGGGTACAGAGGTTAATAAATATGTTATACATACTACTACATTAAAAACATCTTGGGGTGGGGCCGGCCTGTGGCTCACTCGGTAGAGTGCGGTGCTGATAACACCAAGGCCACGGGTTCGGATCCCATATAGGGATGGCTGGTTCGCTCACTGGCTGAGCGTGGTGCTGACAGCACCAAGTCAAGGGTTAAGATCCCCTTACCGGTCATCTTTTAAAAAAAAAAAAAACCATCTTGAAAAGAGTAAAAAATACATCACAATCTACTATACAAACTCAACAAAATTCATGCTACAATGAAGCCCAAGGGTCAAGTTCTACTCATGCTCACAGAACTTCTACAAGCTTTGAGAAGAGTCACTCTTAAATATGAATCGCTCGCCAACTGCAACCTGAGATTTGAGATATAACTAGCACAAAGAACAAAGATCAAGACAGACAAGAAAAAAAACCAAACTTGAACAACATGAAAATGCTGAAGAAAACCCTAAAAGAATCTAAAATATCGTCAGAGAAATGAGGCATTTCCTTATTTACCAAGAATTGAATGCTATTAAAAAAGGAGCATCTGGACAAAAAATAAAGAATTCTTAAATATTAAAAATAATAGTAGAAACAAAATATTCAACAGAGAGATTGGAAGATAAATTTGAAGACATCTCTCAAAAAATAGGGGAGAAACCCTAAGTGGAAATAGGAAATATAGGAGGAAAAAGTTAAGAAAAGTAGATGAACAATCTTTGTCTATTATCTGATCAACTGAAGCTCCAGAGGAAAAAAATCCAATAAATTTGGAAGTAAAGAAATATTCCAAAACCAAGGGACATGAGTTTCCAGATTATGGTAGACAGAATACTAAAATGGTCCCCAGGAGCCCTGCCCTGGTGCTCAGTGCTCAGCCTACAGAATCCCCAGGACTGGGAATATGATGGATTTTTACTTCTGTGACTAGATTATCTTTATGGCACAGTCGACTTTCATAAAAGGAGATTATTCCAGGTGGACAGGACCTAATCAAGTGACCCCACCAAAGGGGTTGGAGTCTTCCTGGCAAAGAGACTGGAAGTGTTAAGAAAGCATATGGAGGGGGCCGTGTGGCTATGACCTGAGGGTGGCCTGAAGAGCTGAGAGTGATACCCAGCAAAAAAACCCAGGCACCACAGTCATACAACTACAGTGAACTCTGCCAACAACCTGAATGTGCTTGTAGGAGGCCCTCAAGCTACAGATGAGAACACAGTCCAGTTGATACTTTGATTTCGGTCTTGTGAGAGCCTGAGCAGAGAATCCAGCTAGGCTGTGCCCTGAATTTTGATCTTCAGAACTGTAAGATAATTAATGAGTGTTGATTTGTCACTAAGTGAATTGTGCTGTTTCTGCTGCTTATAACAAAATACTTGAAACTGTGTGATTTAAAAAGAAAATGAAATTTATTGCTTATGGTTTCAGGCTGGAATGTCCAAAGTCCAGAGAACATACCTGGTGAGGATTTTGGTGGTAGCGACAGTGAAGGCAGGATATCACACTGTGATAATGTTGAAGCACAGAGACAAAGAGAGACCAACCTCCTCATTCACTCTCTTTCCAAAACCTTCCGAATCACACCCATGACCACCAGTTTTAATCCATTCACTACAATCTAAACCTGCAATCTAATTAACTCTTCAAGGTCCCTCCTTTCAATTACCATGATAGGATTTCTCACCCCCAACAATTACAGTGGGGATTACGTTTTGGGGGGACATTCAACCCAAGGCATATATGCTAATTTGATATGCAGCAAGAGAAAACTAATGCACAGATTAAAAAGTCTAAAGGTAAACGCAGGAACATTCTAGGACACCAAAAGCAAAGGGAGGAGCCCATCTCACCCCAACAGCATGTTTAGCTGGGCATAAGGCCACCGAGAATAAAGACTACACTTCCCAGCTACACTTTGGCTAGTGTGGCCACATGACTACTTTAGCTGATGGGATTAAGCAAAAGTGTCATAAAAACTTCTAGGAATCTTCTAGAAGAGGTAGTATGTATACGAGAGGTCTTCAAAAAGTTCATAGAAAGAGTCGTATTATTTTCAATTCCATGAACTTTCTGAAGTACCCTTGCATATTCTCTGTCCCTCTGTCACCTCCTCTGGCTTCCTGGAATTGGGATGCTCCCATACTGGATATCGTCAAAGCCACACACAGTATAACATCAAGATAGAAGAATCCTATTAGCCACCTGCCCTAGACTACCTACCTGGATTTTTACACGAGAGAGAAATAAACCATCTTATAAGTCTCTGTTATTTTAAGTTATCTGTCATTCTAATTCTAATTAGTAAACTTCCAGTGATTAAACAATAATCGTGTCACATATACAGAACAGGAATCAGAATAACCCTAGACTTCTGGACAACACTGAAAGCTCAAAAACAGTGACACAATTCTGAAAGAAGTGATTTCCAACCTAGCAATCTATACGTAGTCAAACTATCACTCAAATACAAAGGTAACAGGTATTTTCCAACATATGAATTCTCAAAACATTGACTTCACATACAACCTTTCTCAAGAAGCTCATGAAGACTGTGTTCCACAAAATATAGAGAAATCAAGACAGAGGAAGACATGGAACCCAGAAAACAGGAAATCCAGTATCAAAAAGTGGTGAAGAAAATTCCCAGAATGACTGAAAAGTAAGGTGCAAAATGACAACCAAGTGCACAGCTCTGGGGGGCAACTGGTCCAGGTGGAGCAAGAGGACCCAGAGCGTCAGGAAAGCCACTCCAAAAGGTGATCGGACACATGTACACGACTACATGAAATGACAGCAAAAATGAACTCCGGAACTCTTACAAAGAGTTTGAAATTAATTGTGTAAGAAGAAAAAGAGCTTAAACTAATGAAGAAACCCCATGCAGTTATTTAACTCCAGATAAAATAAGGAGTTATACAAAAAAGAAAACACACAGGACCCTATGTGGCTCAACCTAGCATAGTCATAATAATGCAAACTCAATATTTATTTAACCAAAATCTAGTCCTAGATTAAAAGTGAAGTGGTTTTTTTTTTTTTTGTCCTTTTTCCGTGTCCGGCAACGGATTGCAACCCTCAGTGTTGCCCCCGTACCGGACCGGGGACCGGCAACGGGATCGCAAGCTTCGGCGTTGCTCCCGCGCCTCGCTCAGCCAGTGAGCGGGAGCCGGTCTGTATGTGGGATCCGAACCCTCGGACGGGAGCGCCGCCGCGCTTCCCAAGCGGCGCACTATCCAGTGCGCCACCGGGCCGGCCCAAAAGTGAAGTGGTTTTGACAGGGAGTAAGGCAGAGAGAAACAAGAAAGAGAATGAAATGCTTATCTTCCTGAAAAAAATCAAGAATCAGTGACATATAAGCATGCGATCTATAAACGTGGGGGACATAACAGCTAAAAATATTAAAAGTGGTTGCCTCTGGAAAGTGTGAACCAGAGTGGGCAGGCATCGGGCAAGGGTCACTGGTGTTTCTTTATAAGCCTATCATATGACATTTTAAATTAAATACACATGCAAGCATGCACACGGATTTTCTTTTACGAGACAACTCACAAAGAAGTACTAAAGATTCTGGAAACATTGCTAAATATTAACCGATGTATGCAAGACACAGACACATGATCAACTTAACGACACATGTAAGGACTAGCAATATCTCTGAAGTTACCACAAGAAAACGCTGACCTGTCTCATAACTTAACTGGGACTTCCAGATTCCCCCTAGGACCTAGAAAACTGAAAAAAGCATCACGCCCACTCTAACAAGAAAAAGAACCTGATAATCTATAAAATTACAGTTTCTTGAACCTGTCACAGAACTGACCTTGCAGGGCACTTGACTAGGTTGAAATCTAAGGGGAAATGTTCCAAAGTGAGCACCAGGTCCCCCGTGGCAGGTATAAGGGTAGGAGGGAGTGCCGGACAAGCAAAGGAGTTCAGCAGCAATTTTTAACACACTGCTAAGGGCTGAGGGTAGGCAAGCGTGAGAATACAGAGCCCGCATGAGCAGAAGGTGTCTGCAAAGTTCACTCCCCCGCAGGCTGCTCTATGTGACCTCCACCTGTGCTAACGAGAGATGGAACACACTCCTCAGTAGTGGTGCCGGCCTGCAGGAGGGGCCACCACTGCTGCAGAAAAGGCACAAAACCCTACCCAAGGCCATCTGCCCCCAAGAACACTGCTGCTACAGAAAGGGTGGCAAATCCTCTCATTCTTGGGGTGCAGGAAAGAGCCTTTTGGCTGTGGTGGGGGGGATGACTAAAAAGTCCTTTACCACTGGGGAGGAGGCTGGAAACAATCAGGAGCCCATCTCACTTCTACAGGAGGGGCAGGGTGACTGTAAAGAACCATCTCACCAACCCCTGACCATTAGGGCAGGGACGCAAGGCCTAAGGTGGAGGCTGGGACAGGACAACACAGAACTCCCCTGCCCAGCAAGTAGTGTACTGAGAACAGGCAAGAGCAGTCTATCAACGGGGAGAAGCAAAAGAGTGGAGAGAACCCCCTGAGGCATAAGGCACACAGGGAAGGCCTAGAGCTGAGGGAGAAGCAGGAACATCGAAGAAAACCCTCCCGCAAATCAGCCTGCACCCTGTGCAGAGGCAATGCTGAATTTGGAAACTGAAGAAATAGGAAGCCAGCAGTGCACTGACAGTCACTAACAGAGATAAAGAACACCTTCAGTGGGCTCACCAGCAGACATCAGAGCATAGTGGAGGAAAGAGTCAACTTGAAGACAGGTCAATACAAATTAGCCAAATACTAAGAGAAATGGGAGAAAAGAAAAGAACGAACAAAACTTAGCATCTAATGGCTGTAGGACAAGATAAGCCTAACAAATACGTAATAAGGTAACTGAATTTAGCATGAGGCAGTAGTTTCTCAATCTAGCAAAAGTAAAAAAGGGAAAAATGATGATGAGAGTATACCTGCTACCGTCTGTCCCTCTAATTTCGTCCTTAGGAATGACAGCTGCTTTCTCTTAAGCACTTCCATGACTCTCTGCAGGTCAGTCCTCCCAACCTTCCCCCTCTCAACCTGCTGCTCATGATCACAACTGCACCTCCCTGGCTTCTGATGGTTAAGTGCCACCTCCTGTCCTCTGCTGTGTTGTTGTCCTATGACATTCCCCACCCCACCCCATTCCTATCAATGGACCCAGGTCTGTAAAGGCATTCTCACAGCAGCCCTAGACCACAGAGGGGAACTGCTAATGAGCTTCTCAGTGCTGCTGGTGCCTCTCATCAGTGATTTCTTCTGCTTTGGTAACTGATGTATCCGCTAGGCCCTTCCATGACATATAATTGCCTGGCATGTTTTCTGGTCTTGTACACTACATTCAATGTAGCATGCCCGCTTATTTAAAACCTGTCTACCAAGGCAATTCTGGCATCTTGACGTCTCCTAATGGAAACCATCACTTTTTTCACGATTCTAGGAACCATCCCAGTACAACTCAACCTATACCATCAAAAGAAACCAATAATGAATGGTCAGAAGCTGAAGATAATCACCTCAATAAAAGTCAAGATATCTTGTCCAGTTTCTGGACCTGAGTCACCTTTGGACATAGAACTATTTACTGAAGGAGAGGCCAGATCCTAGAAGGAAAGATTCTACAATACCAAAGCAAACATACACTATCATGAATCCCCCAGACCATTCCCAAAGGGACCAATGGTCATTTACTCAAGCACACTGGGGAAAGGGGAACACCCAAACATTTCACAAACTGTTAGATATAACATCCAAGTTGACACTGATCCCAAGAGACCCAACATATCATCAGGCTCCTCTGCTGGAAAGGGAGCATGCAGTGGGGTGAGATAATAGATAGCACCCTGGCCTGGGTCTGGCTCACAGTGCATGCACTGGGTGGGTCCACAAATACACCCAGTCATCATTCCCCCAGTCCCTGACTGTACAATTGGAATAGACACATTTGGTTGTTGGCACAACCCTCACTTGCTTCCATGGTCTGTAGTGTAAGAAGCAAATGGAAGGCCTTGAAACTACCCTCCCCCAGCCACTGGCCAAGACAAATCAAGACCAATACCTCACAGGGGGAGGAATGGCAGAAATTAGTGATACCCTTAAGAACCTAAGAGAATTCAGGGGTGATGTTCCCTATCATACTTCCATTTATGTCACCAGCCTGCCACTGCAAAAACAAGATGGAATGTGAAGAATGACAGGAGACTTCCGCAAACTCAACCGTTATAGCCACTCTGCCAAACGTGGTATCTTCACTACAGTAGATTACCACTAACTCAAGTACATGGCATGCAGCAAATGACATTGCAAATGTATTCTTTTCTATCCCAATCAGGAAGATCAAAGACGTTTTGCATTCACAAGGACAACAGTATATATTTACAGTTTGCCTCAGACCATCTGCACACCCTGTGGAACAACACACTGGTCCACTTTATCAATGATGTCATGCTAACAGAACCTGATGAGCAAGAAGCAACTAGAATGCCAAAAGCCTTGGTAAGACCCATAAGATCCATAGAGTATGAGATAAATCTTGAGGTGCTTTGCCATTTCAGTAAATTTTCAGAGGTTCAGAGGTCTGGGTAATGCCAGGACATTTCCTCCAAAGTAAAGAATAAATTATTGCATCTTGCACTTCCCATAACAGAGAAGGGAGCACAATGCTTGATGGCTTTGTCAGTTTCTAGGGCAGCAAATTCCACACCTAAAGGCAAAGCTCTGATTCATGTGCCAAGAAGCACGAAAGGCAGCCTGCACATTGAGCTCCTTGTGTCAAAGGACCAGCAGAAAAAGAGAGCCACCATCTTAGCAGAGGTAACTGAACTCGATCATCACAAGGAAGTGGGGCTGTACACAATGGGGACGTGGAAGAATATGTCTAGATTGCAGGTGATACACTTAGGGGTCTCCTGGTGTTCTCCTGTCCAATTTTGATAAACAAGTCAGTAACCCCAGCCTACGAAGGGCATGATAAACAGCAGCTCAGACTTCCAGGGATGAAGGCCTGAGACCCATCACCAGGTAAACCATGAAGACTGAAATGTGTGCTAGCCAAATACAGTGGATTGAATGTCCCCCCAGATACACCGAAGCTTAATCCCCACTGCAACTGCTGAGGGTGGGAAATCGTATTATGATAATCGAAAGGTGGGGCTTTGATGGTGTCACTGTATTGAGGACCTTGCCCAAGTAAATGTATTAATCCATTGATGGTTTAATGGTGGTTAGGGGTGTGGTTCTGAGGGCTTTAAAAGGAGAAGGAATCTCGCTCCCACCTTTCTCTCAATGTGATAATCTGTGTCGCTGAAGTCACCACCAAAGACCCTCACCATATGTGTTTCCTGGACTTTGGATTTCCTACCCTCGGAAACAGCAAGCAATAAATATTGTTTCTCTACAAATTACCCAGTTTCATGTATCTGTTATAAGCAACAGAAATGGACTAATATAGCACGGGTAAGGAGAATCTAGAATGGACAGTAGAGCAGAGAGAAAATGATTCAGTTGTGGCCCCAAAACCAACTACAGCAACAGAGACTATAGATTCCACTAACCTTCCTCTCCTAAGCTTCTCCCAGAGAAAAGAACCCTGGAATCCTGAAGCTGCTCCAAGAAATGTTCTGGAGGCTGGGAAGTCCAAGGTTCAGGGAACACATCCAGTGAGAGCCTCTTTGTTGGTGGTGACTCTCTACAGAGACATGGGGCATCACGTGATAAGAATGGGCTGAGCAGGAGAGAGCTAATCTCACTTGCCCTCCTTTTAAAGCTGTCAGAACCATACCCATTACTCCATGAATGAATCAATCCATTCACACAGGCACAGTCCTCACAATCTGAAATACCCCACCTTTCAGTTACCATAATAAGATTATCCACCGTTTTAACACTCTTAAAACAGAGGTCAAGTTTCCAATACATGAACTTTTGGGGGATACATCTGATCCACAGCAGTATCTATGGGGAATTGGTTCCAGGACCTCCCACAGATATCAAAATCTGAGGATGCTCAAGTCTCTGACATAAAATAGAGTAGAATTTGCATATAACCTATGCACATCCTCCCATATACTTTAAATCATCTCTAGATTACTGATTATACTAAATACAATGTAAGTGCTATAAACAGTTGCAATACTGAATTGTTTAGGGAAAAAAGGTCTATATATGTTCAGTGCAGATGTAAGTTTTTTTCTTGAGTATTTTCTATCCACAGTTGGTTGAATCTACAGATGCAGAACCCAAAGATACAGAGGGCCAAGTATTCTTACTACCCCAGATGCTGGGAGTGCCCAGGAAGCAGTCTTTAGCTGTCAGCCAATTCAGGGATTATCCCAGCTGCCTCATGCAAAGTCACATCCCCTTCCCAGGGCAGCCCATGTCCAGTGACTGACTGTCCCAGGGGTACAAAGGCCTAACCTCTCACCTCAAATGGCAATGGCTTTGAAGGGTCATCTCTTCTGCAAAGCATCACCTGAGACTGCATTACAGCTTGACTTCAGTCTCTGCCCACTCCTGCCTCCCTCTACTCCCTTCCACAGGTGCGATCCCACAAGAGCTGGATAAACGTGCTGCACACTAACCTCCATCTCAGTCGGCTTCCCAGAGAACCCATCCTACAACAAATGGTAATGTTTCTACCTATATTTCAGGATGGTCATTTAGCATTAAATGAAGCAACACATGTCAAGTTGTTTGCACAGTGCCTGATACACAGGAGGCCTTCAATATGTAAGCATGAGAAACGGTATCCTAGGGAACCCTAGGGGATTACATAAACTCCAGAGTCATATAAATCTTCTTTATGTTAGGTGAGAAATACATAATTTCTGAGGCACAAAATATAGGAACCATTTGTTTTAAATGTATTCTCAATTCGGCTTAAAAATACAGGTCAGTGCCACAATCCAAATATTTACTATACTGGTCATATCCCTATTTTAAACTGATTATAAAAGGCATAAAAACTTCAGAATTCTAACTGGATCTGAAAAATAAAGTAAGAAATGAACGCTAAATACATTTTTAAATTCTGGTATACTAATTTTTACCAAGGAACACTAGGGGTCGCTAACATACCAAGAACAGCCTAAAGGTCCCTCAAAATTTGGGGATCTTTATTTTATATATTCCTAAGGACAAGAATTTATAGTGCTCTAAAATAAACCAAATACCTTTTCAATTCAACATTCTATTTATTAAATCACAGAATCTCAGGATCATAGACATTTAAAATCTTCACAGTAAAAGATCACATCAGAACAAGATAATTTAATTCAAGAGTACAATTAAAAATTAAACTTTTTGCATAATTCAATCATGATCAGATATTGAGCACATAAATTTTTTAGTGTTTCCTATGTAGCGCAACCACTTAGCTCCAGCTAAATGTTATTTTCTAATACAACAGATAAAATATATATGCTAATGCTCAAATCAAACTAAAGGCTCAATTTAGCATGGTCTCATGTTCAAAGTTCAAGAAAATAGCAGAAATGGTCAAACCTGTGAAGACCTGAGCATAAATGAACTGATTTAATCTAGGTAATTATAGAGATGGGCAGTAAGACTCATGTTGTGCTAGTGGAGGACACAAAAAATGAAATGTCTTAACTCCTTGCAAGCAAGATTAATGCAACCTAGTGCTAGAGTTAAGATATACACAACAATAACTCTAATACAAGGAAGAAAATGAATTAAAGTGCTGTAATGTGCCCAGGAAATCTGGAAAAGAACAGCTTCCTCCCAGGTGCAAGAAGTTAGGAAATAATTTACGGAGACTGCACTTGAGCTGCACCTTCAAAAATGGGTAGATTTGGGACTTGTGGGAACAGATGGCAATAGAACTTCCCTGGGTACATAGAGCAGAATGAGAAGAGCTATAAAGGGAAATAAAAAGCAGTTCATATATCAGAAATCAGGCAAATTAAACCCTACACAGTCAAGTACAGTAATTAACCTACTGCCTTTATTGTTTATTGTTTTATTATAAAAGTTTTTTTCTCAGCTTTAGTAAGATCCGATATCTGGTTCACAAATATCAACTTAAGAACAAATGGACAGGAATGGTGTAAAACGTACTAATTCAAACATGCTTAGCACATACTTACAGGGTCAACTCAGGATAATTTACATTAAAGTTAAATCTAGTAATTACAATAATGAAAAGTATGAAATAATATAACAATTCATTCTTCTGGGCTAGCTGATTAACTCAGTTGGTTAGAGCATGGTGCTGACAACACCAAGGTCAAGGGTTCAATCCCTGTACCCGCCAAATAAAAAAAAAAAATTCATTCTGCTTCAACTCATAATAAATGCACACAAACCTTTCAGTTATGTGATTGTAAAATAACCTTTAGGATCATGTTAGACTATGGTCAATAATTAGAATAAACAAGAAATACACACTATGTCATAGTTAATTTACCAGATCATTTAAATAACCAAAAAAATTATTATGAAAGGCTATGGGTTCTTTTGGCTATGGTGTCATGAAAAGATCAGAGAAATGTTTTCCTGAAAATGAGTATAAAACTGGACAATACTATCAGAACTAACCATTTCATAGTGCTGTATATCCTCTAAAGGTAAACAACAGGTTAAGAGGCAGTTACTCAACAGGAACTTCTAGAACTTCAGGTAAGAACTTCAGGAGTCTTCAGCCTTCTAGCCACAGGCTATTACCTCTTTCTCCACTTCCACAGTTTGCCCAGTGCAGGGAGAGCTGGCAGTGAAAACCAGCAGCTTTGCTGCCGCAGACATCCAATTTGATTTGGAACAAAAGGCAAAAACCTATGTCAAGAGGCATTATCAGTAAAAGTAGCAAATTCAGTAGGAAACAAATGGGAAAACCTACATGTCTGGTAGTATGAAGTTGCTTTTCCCATTAGAGTGTATTAGCTTTCTACTGCTGCTGTAACAAATTACCACAAACCTGGCAACTTAAAACAACACAAATTATATTACAGTCCTATATTTCAGAAGTCCAAAATGGTCTTGCCGGATAAAATGAAGGTGTCACAAGGCTGTGTTCCTTTCAGAGGTTCTAGGGTAGAATTCATTTCCTTGCTTTCTCAGTTTCTAGAGGCCGTCCATATTCCTTGGCTCATGGTTGATCCTCCTTCCTTCACTTTAACATTGCAATCTCTCTAACTGTTCTCTCATAGGCACCTCTCCATCTGCCTCTGACTCTTCCTCTGCCTCCCCCTTACACTTCTGAGGACATTTGTGATTACAATGGACCCACCCAGATGACCTAAAACAATTTTCCTATCTTAAGGTCAGTTGACTAGCAACCTCAATTCCATCTGCAACTTCCACTTCCCCTTGCCATGCAACTGAACATATTCACAGATTTCAGGGATTAAGACATGGACATCTCTGGAGGGTCGTCAGCTGCCTGCCTCATAGGGCAATGGTAAAATGGTCTGAAACTTAACAGAAAGACCCTGGCAATGAAAGAACCAGAGACGGTGTAGGTAAGGCTCTCATGTACCCCCAACTAATGGGAAACTCCACACGCACAGGGGAGAAAGGTGAAAGGGCCCTGCAGAAAGTCAGAGCACAGGCAGAAGAAATGCCTTAATTCTGAAAGTGCTCTCCACCTACAAACAGATCCACAGGCAGAGAGTAGAAGCCCTATGGAACTGAGTATTTGAACCCATCACTACCCAAACACTGGCTGACTGCTAAGATACAAAGATGTAGGGATGAACTCTACAAAACTATGGTACAAGGTTACAGTTAGGAAGAATAAGTTCTGGTGCCCTAGGGTGACAATAGCTAATCATATCATATTGTATATTTCAAGATAGCCAGAAAAGAGGATCTTGAATATGATAAACACAAAGAAATGATAAATGTTTAGGTGACAGATATGCTATTCTAAATAGATCATTATGCAATATATGCACGTACTGAACAATAAATTGTACGCCATAAACATACACAATGAAAAAAATAAAATAAAAAATCTTAAAAAAAAATTTTTTTTAATTGACGAGGTCAAGGGTTCAGATCCCTGTACCAGCCAGCCACCAAAAAAAAAAAAAAAGAAAAAAATTTTTTAAACTGAGCAGAGATATCAGCTGGCCAGACTGATTCCAGATTCCACAGATTAAGGCGAAGCTAATTAATAAATTTAACAAAAGTAGTGCAAGATTTGTGCACTGAAAACTTCAAAACATTGCTGAGAAAAATTAAAGAAGATCTAAATAAAGAGGCATTTCATGTTCATCAATTGGAAGACTCAATATTGTTAAGATCGCAATTTTCCCCAAATTGACCTACAGATTCAAGACAACACAATCATTATCAAAATTCCAATAGGAGTTTTTATACAAATTGACAAGATGATCCTAAAATTGACAATGGAAATACAAAGAACTAAGAATAGCCAAAATAATTTTTTTAAAGATCATAGTTGGAGAACTTATACTACCCAATATCAAAACCAAATTATAAAGCTACCATAATAAATTAGTGTAAGGATTCACATACGGATCAAAGGAAAAGAATAGAAAATACAGAACCTTTAACACTGATGGTCAATTGATTTTCAACAAAGGGGCCAAGGCAATACAATGGGAAAAAGACAGCTTTTTTAATAAGTGGTAAACAGGTAACAAAATGTGGTATTAAACATACCGTAGAATATTATTCAGCTATAAAAAGGAACAAACCACAGCATGGATGAAACTTGACCACATAATGCTAAGTTAAAGAAGCCAGACACAAAAGTTAATATGATTCCATTTAAGAAATTTCTAAGAAAGGCAAATATCTACAGAAAGAAAAACCAGTGATAGCCTGGGGCTTGGGAGAGGAGCAGGGAATGAATGTAAACAGGCATGAGGAAACTTTCTGGGTGACAGAAATGTTCTAAAACTGGACTGTAGTGATGGTGGTACAAGTGTGTAAATGTACTAAAAATTACTGAAATGTACACTTACAGTAGACAAATTTTATGCAATGTACATTATACGTCAATGAAGCTGTTTTTTAAAAAAGGAATAATCAAGAGTTCCCCCATTGCTGGAGTACACAGAGACTGAATAACCTCCAATTAGGGATGCTACAGAATGGGAGTCTCATGACCTGAGTACTTGACCTCACTTTCCAACTCAAAAAGTGCTGGTTCATACACTTTTTTGTGTGGCTTTTTTCAGTTGCTGGTCAGATGGTTATAACACAGAAAACACTGGTGATTGCTCTTCCAAATATTTCACTAGCAAACATTGAACACAGAATGATTTTCACCTTCCGTCCTGTAAAGGCAGCTCGGTGAAGTGGCGTGTCTCCCATGTCATTTAACACATTCACTTCTGCACCAGCCTAGTAAACATGAAAACTTTAAATATCTTCCACATATCGAGAATATACCAAGGTGAAAATAATTCATTAAAAATATATTAAAGATTTCAAAAATTAAAATAATAGTTAATATTGTTTGGTTGTCACTACTAAAAATAAACTCAATTCATACTAAAAGTAAACAGTAGGTTTCCTGAAAGGTAAAAATGTACCTGATAGGTAGAAGAATAAAAAGGTACTTTTCTTTAAAAATCTACATACCTTCACTCTACTTTAGAAGCAATTATATTAAAAAAGAAGAAGTGTCTCTGAATGAATACCATATCTCCTCCCTCATTAACACATTTTCGGGAAAAACAAAAATGCCAACATTTAAATGTACAGTGAATTTTAAGATACAACCCAATTTCAGAAATATCAATCTGTGAAAAATTATTCATTACAGTATTGAGAAATATGAGGTCTAAAATTGTACAGTGCTCATTAAGAGATTATGACATTATTTATGATTTAGAATGAACTTTGGGGTTTTTTTTAACTGTCATGCTCATAAAACTGAAAATAATATCTTCATTAATTAATATGTCCATTTTTGCTAAAAAGCCCATAATGTAAAATTCAAATGATTAAAAAAATAAAATTTTAATTAATCAAGCCCATCTAATTTATTCAAATAATTTAAAAAATAGAATCTTATTAATCAGGCTCACCTAATTCATTTTAGTAAAGAACAATTAAGTGTCTTTAGTGAGCTATTTAGATGAGCTATTTAGATGAGTATTTAGATGAGCTAATGTTTTAAATAAGCCATTGTGGCTCAGGTGGCTTTTCTAAGACTTTCATAATTTCCATAATAGCAATATTTATTACAGACATTAAAAAATTAAAGCTATAAATAGACCTTCAACAGATCCTGGACCACTTGTCTATGTCCAAAATAGCATGCCAGATGAAGAGGTGTCCAGCCCAAATTAGACTTACTTCTTCCTAAAAATGGAAAAACATAAGGTATTTTTAGATATTATTTAGGTAATTTTACAATAAACTGAATTTCTCCCTCATGTATTACTTCAAAAATGGAAAAACATATGGTATTTTTAGATATTATTTAGGTAATTTTACAATAAACTGAATTTCTCCCTCATGTATTACTTCAATAGCGTGGACAATGGCTGTCCTTCACACTGCAGTGTGATGAGGGAGAGGCAAGAGATGTGGCATAGTAGCAGGAAGTACCAGTGGGGTATACTAGAAGTCACAAGACCCAGATCCAGTGCCACCTTTCTGACTCAATGTCCTCATCTCTAAAAGGCTGGAAGGAGATATGACAGGAGTTACATTCGGACTACGTGATCTCTAGTAGCTTATAAAGACTATTTCCTGCAGCATTTGGTAAGCTGTTAGTTCTACAGATAGTAACTGAAAATGGAGACTCTGCTTCAGATAAAATTTTAGTTAATGAGGTTATTGCATTACCAGAGAGAGAGTCCAACAAGATAACAAGAACCAATGTTAAAAGCAATGAAATGTCAGATCCTAGCAGTAGAGCCAAGGAGAGATGTAAAACAATGGAGCACTGCAAAAACTAAAACTATAATTCGATATAGCCAAAAAGATAGGGGCACTATAGCTCAGAGCTGAGACAGCTCCTAAAGCTTATCACAATTACAAATGGGGCCGGAGAGGATAAAGCCCTAGCAGATTCCCAAAGCCCAGCCCCTGGAGAGTGCTCAGAGGCCATTCTGGAGGAGCTTGTGGTCTGACAGCTTAAGCGAAGATGGTGCTCACCTGCTACAGCTAAATCAAAGTAGCACCTCACCCAAGATGGCTAAAGCGAAGGTAGCGCTCAACTGCTACAGCTAAATCAAAGTAGCACCTCACCTACGATGGCTAAAGCGAAGGTAGCGCTCACCTGCTACAGCTAAATCAAAGTAGCACCTCACCTACGATGGCTAAAGCGAAGGTAGCGCTCACCTGCTACAGCTAAATCAAAGCAGCACCTCACCTGCGATGGCTAAAGCGAAGGTAGCGCTCACCTGCTACAGTTAAATCAAAGCAGCACCTCACCTGCGATGGCTAAAGCGAAGGTAGCACTCACCTGCTACAGCTAAATCAAAGTAGCACCTCACCTACGATGGCTAAAGCGAAGGTAGCGCTCACCTGCTACAGCTAAATCAAAGTAGCACCTCACCTACGATGGCTAAAGCGAAGGTAGCGCTCACCTGCTACAGCTAAATCAAAGCAGCACCTCACCTGCGATGGCTAAAGCGAAGGTAGCACTCACCTGCTACAGCTAAATCAAAGTAGCACCTCACCTACAATGGCTAAAGCGAAGGTAGCGCTCACCTGCATTACGTGCTGCCCTCAGCTCCTGGATTCCAGGTTCTGAACAGACAGAAACTTCAGCCACCAACCTCGGCATATCCAGTTGTTAGTCCCCAACAAGTCCCCAAGGGACTACCACTGCCACCACTGCCCTGTGACAGTCTGCCATTTCCTTATCTGTTTCCTCCCAAATGTGTGCACACTGGAGCCCTAATTACACAGTCAGTAAATCCCACAGCCTAGTCCGTTTCACTGAACATTTCTTCTACCTTCTGTTCTTAAGTGAAACAGCTCTTCCTGATGACAGTAATGCCCCCTCACTGCCCCCAGCCCTGCAGCGCCACTGTACCTCCCTGGATACACGCCGTGTGACTGTCTGCATCAAAGCCCACTGCCAATTTGTCAGTGACTTCCTCACTCACACTACAACCCCTCCTTTGAGACTTCTGTCATAAGCCACAGTTCCCTCAAGTGCTTTCCCTGCCAGCCTCCCAGCAGCATACCCCTCACCAAGTAACCTTGGGCAACACAGCCTTTCTTGCCACTGAAAATCCTGCTACCAACCTAGGGGGGTCTACTGCCTCTTCAGCACCCAGGTCTCTCAGTTTCCTCCATTTCTCACAAACTGTACCTCTGCTCAATGTCTGGTGCTCCCTGCAGGAGCCAGAGCCTGTGTGCCATCATCATCCCTGGACTCACCACACAGAGAGCCACCTTCCCACAGACTCCCAACTTTCCTGGTTGTTCATGCAAGTATTCCCCCAGACTTGATCTCAGCTTACTCAGCCCTCTGCTCTTTAATCGCTTTCATTATGTAAATACATGAAATCTTAAATCTGGCATATATTCCTTGATCCCTCACTTCATTTCTTGTCAATATCTTTGCTTCACTATCTTTGTCACAGCAGCTCAGAAAAACCTAAAGCCTGATAAATACACTAGCGCAGTTTCTCTATAATCACACCTAGGTTGCTAAACAACGGTAAGGAAAAATAGCAGAGGCTGTATTTATGGCCCCATAAAGTCAGGACTCCACACCTCAGCTGGGCAACCCTTTTCATAACACCCTGCTCAGGTGTCTCTCCTATATTCCACAAAGGGAGTTTCAATCCTTCACTATTTTCTGACTCATGCCTTTTACCCAGACACTGCTCCCATAGCAAATGACATCTTTCAGCTTCATAGTGAAAACAGATGCTTTCATAGAATCCCCTGGGCTTCTGGCACCAGATCTGCCACCCTACTGATATCTATGTGCATTCTGTCACCCTTCCCTCCTGATGTCTAAGACCAACTGCTGTTCCTGGATCCTGGATCCCACCCCTTGTTGCTTCTCAGGCACTCCTTTTCCTCCTATATCTAACCTCTCCCTCTTCAGCTGCTAATAGGAAGGAACAGATAAACTTTGGAGTCTCCCATCTGACAAGCAAAAACAAACTCCTTCTCCCACCCCCACTCCCTACCAGCTACCGTCCTCCTCACTGTCCCTTCCCATTTCAACTCTTTACTGGGTTCTTCCACCTCATTCCTTCCTATCAACTACCCACCCACTGCAGACTAGGCTCATCTCCCACCATGTCACTGACACTCCTCAATTTTTATCAGTAAATGCTGTCACCAAATTCCAGGGACCCCTTTCTGCTGCCACCTCCTCCCTTTACCACTGTGCCATCCAGGACAGCAGGGACCATGATCCGCCACAGCCCCACACTCTGTGGGCTCACTCTCACATCTCTGACACTTCTCAGAATCCTTTGGCAGCTCTGTTTTTTCTGACTAGTCCATTACTATTAACTTCAAAAATGGTATTTGCTGGCTCTCTCCCAGTGCTTTGTTTACATGCTGTTGACTCCAAATCCAGTATGTGCACTTGCACCTCTCCACTAGACACCTCCACGGGGAGGACACAATGGCACTGCATGCTCAGAGCACAAAGTGAAACTTATCTTTCATCCTATGTACACATACACCGCACCACCCATTCCCCTCCCACGCATGTGTCAGAGTCGACTGCCCCATCATTCACCCCGAACATCAGCAGCTCCTCCTGCTTTCTCCTTCTCACAGTCCCCTCCTCGCCATCAGTGCTACTAATCCTACCTCCTAAATATTAATTGCATCTACTTTTCTTCATCCCTACTGCTTCTGCCCCCCGCCCCCTGTCCCCAACCCACATATCTTCTCTAACTTACTATAACAGCTTCTGGACTGGTCTCCTCACATCTAATGTTTCCAAATGGGATTCTGGATAAAGAAATCAAAATTTCCAAAATCTTAAATTAGTCCTAAAACGCTTCATACAGTCTTCATATGTTTGCTACTTATCATGGACATCTAAAAAGTAAAATATTGGGCCGGGCCTGGTGGCGCACTCGGTAGAGTGCGGCGCTTGGGAGTGCGGCGGCGCTCCCGCCGAGGGTTCGGATCCCATATAGAGACCGGTCCGCTCACTGGTTGAGCGTGGTGTGGGTGTGACACCAAGGGTTGCGATCCCGTTACTGGTCACGAAAAAAGACAAAAAAAAAAGGAAAAAAAAATAAAAATAAAATATTTTAATAAGAAATATTAAGTTTTGGAGTATTTACAAAGAATGGTACCCTATACATATAGAATTTTTAAATACTGGAAAACACCAGAAGATACTAGTATTATTGGATAATATTCAAATAACTTTACATTCGGACCTCCTAGCAAAGTGACAGCACTACACAGAATCTTTTTGAGATGGCCAATACAAATACCTATTTTGTTTCCAACTTATTATTTCTTAGATAATCACTCACAGAATTTATATAAAGTAAGCCACTATGGAAAAGAGTATGGAGATTCTCAAACCACAGACAGAACTGCCATATGATCCAGCCATCCTACTACTGGGTATATACCCAAAGGAAAGGACATCATCATGTTGAAAGGATACCTGCACTCCCATGTTCATCATAGCTCTGTTTATAACAGCCAATAGTTAGAATCAACCTAAATGTCCATCAGCGGATGACTGGATAAAGAAAATGTGGTACGTATACAAAATGGAATACTACTCGGCCATAACAAAGAATGAAATTCTGCCAATCACAGCAACATGGATGAACCTGGAGAATAAATGTTAAATGACATAAGCCAGGCACACAGAGAGAAATACCACATGTTCTCAATCACATGTGGAAGCTAAAAAAGTTAACCTTATAGAAATAGAGAGTAGAATAGTGATTACTAGAGAATGATGGGTGGGGAGGCTGGGGGGCATGGGGAGAGGGTGGTCAATAGAGGGTGGTCAACTGTAGAGATGAGAAGAATAAGACCTAGTGTTCTATAGCAATACAGGGAGATTACAGTCAACAAATTACTGTAGAACTTCAAGTAGCTAGTTGAGAGAACTTTGAATTTTCCCAACATGAAGAGGTTACAAATGTTTGAGGTGACAGATATGCTTAAATACCCTGATATAATCACTGCACGCTGTATAAATGTACCCAAATATCACATTGTAGTTCATAAGTACATAAGTACAATTATTATGGGTCAATTAAATGTATAAATTAATATTTGCAAGAATGACTCACATTAACATCAGACAGAACTGTAAGCACACACCTATAACACGGCAACAGCTACAGGCAGAACTAATTAGATTCTCCTTTCCTAGACCCTAGAAATGTTGACCTTAACCTTCATCACCTCTGCATGGCAGTGCTTCTTTCTCCCCCTTTCAACCTGACATCAGTGGATTTCTTCCAACCAGTAACATCTCTATGCTGATCGTTAAGCTTTAATTCTTGCAGGAGAATTATAGTACTTTATACCATTTTCCCAATTTCTCAGAATGTGAAAAAAGAAATAAGAAAAGAAAACCAAGGAATGCCAGGAAGGAATTCCCACATGGAAGGAAATACTATTCGCATCCAGTCTTGCCCACCCCTCCTTGGTCAGAGAACTGCATGTCATCTGATTATGTCACTCTTCTGCATAAACCCTTCAAATTGCCCTTAAGACAAAGTCTGACTGACAGGTATAAGGAAGTAAAATTTTGAAAAAACATTAACATATATTTCTCAGTTTTATATTTCCAAGTAGATGACCTTCCACTAATTAGCCTGAGGCAGGCATGAGTGGAAGTGGGAGGGGTAGATAGAAAAGGGTCACTAAGGATTACCATATTCAAAACGGAATCCTGAGGTAAAAATTAAGAGCCAGTTTTTGCTGAAGGATGGGGAGAAATTTTTAAATTCCTTCAGACAACTCAGACTATAGTTTCCAGACAACTCAGATCACAGTTTCTTCCCCACCAGGGGTGAAGCCATGAGATTTGTTGCTCTAGGACAAGAAGAGAACGTGACAAAGAGGAATAAAATATCTGTCTGAAATCTGCCCTTTTGGGGACAAAAAGACTAGGGGAGAGAAAAACGAGAAGATGAAACATGAGGCTCCTGAACTTAAGTCCAGAAAGTGAGATAAATTGAGGGGAAACTGAGAACAGGCAAGCTGCATCTGGGATGCTAAGAAAAGATCCCCTGGCAGGCCACCTGTCCTAGCACCCACCTGCAAGGTGTACATATCAAAGCAAACTCTGTAGTGAACCTAGAGGGAAGGCTAAATTTTGGCTAACCAGAGCTGCTCTAGGTCCCACATATCACTAAGTTCCCACAGTCTGCCCTCCCAAGAGAGGAACAGGCATGTGGCTGAGCTGAACCAGCAAGCTAAGGCCAGGTGCCGGAGGAAGGTGTGACAGGCTCACAGTGAAAAAATCCAACAGCCAACGTGAGTCTCCTGAGACAGCCATGGAACACCACCTATATTGTATGACAAACTGAGTGCTCTGGTTTGACTCTGTACCTGAGCTTCACTCCAGCTACAAACGCTTAAGGAGCACTAGGAAGACAAGAGTCACTGAGGAACCAAAGCCGACCTCATGGCTTTGAGGACACCTTGCCTCCACTGCACAAACAAGCAGGGCACACCTTTATACTTAAATGCCAATTTAGGGGAGACCAAGCATTTATTAAAAGGGCTACCGAAGGCCGGCCCCATAGCTCACTCGGGAGAGTGCGGTGCTGGTAGCGCCGAGGCCACAGGTTCGGATCTTATATGGGGGTGGCTGGTGCACTCACTGGCTGAGCGTGGTGCGGGCAACACCAGGCCAAGGGTTGCGATCCCCTTACTGGTCAAAAAAAAAAGGGGGGGGCTACTAAGACTGAGGTACCCAAAGACTAATATTTACTCTCCCCCCCCTCACCTCCCAGAATGTGTGAAGGGGCTTGTTAAAATACCAGAGCCATTTTAGAGAAAAAGTTCTATTTCTCCGCACATCTCAGTGTAAGGTTGTAATATATTTGCAACCTCACTACAGAAGGCACATTATCATTTGGGTGCCACTTACCCACCTTACCCAGCCTCACTCCCCCCTCCCCACTCCAGCCTGCAGGCCCATCTATACTGCCTGCAGGCCCCTCTATGCTGCCTCTCACCTCAGGCCCTGGCATATCACGTTCCTTCTGCCTTGAAACTTTTTCTGCTCCCTCTTCACCTGGCTAACTCCTACACACTCTCTCACATATCACCTTAGAATCATTTCCTCCAAAACACTAATCCTTCCAGTTCCAGTCACATACCTCTCCTCCATGGTCCCATGACACCTGCACTTCCATATCCTGGCACATATTTTGTAATGTAGACTGGTCTCATCTATTAATCTAGTAGATTAATCTCAATGAGGGCAGGGTTCTTGTCTGTCTCTTAATCATTATCTCCGAGGTACATTATATGTTGGGTATACAGTAAACACTCAAACCTGCTAGTTCAACTGTGATTTCTTTGAGAAGGAAAAAAGTTACCACAGAATGAATATTGCGGGCTCAGAGACACCCTTGTAGCTTGTAAGTTTTACAATCCATAACAATTTTAAGAATGTATCTCGATTTCCCTGACTTAGAGGGGACTAGGAGAAATGTTTCACTCAATCTTGTGGGGGTTCTTCCTAGGACAAGAGATGGAGATTTACTATGTGCAAGATCCAAAAGATTAGTGTTAAATAAATAACACAATAGTGCGGACCCATAAGAAAAAGCTTAAAAACCCATTCAAAGATTACCTTTGCAATTAATATCAGCAATTACTTCATTCCTCTCCATGTTTTCCAACAGCTGCCTTACTTCTTCAGCATTGCCATTTCTGGCATGATGGAGAAGCTGTTGTTCTGCTTCTGTGTTCATTTCTAGATTAAAAAAATAATAACACAGCTATTATCTAAGAACATAATTAACTTTTAGATGTTACCTGCTAATACAGAAAGGAGAAAGACCCATCTTCATTTTGCAGCCAATAAGACAGATAACGAGAACTAATTAAATGAATCAGTGGGGCCAACCTTGAGCCTGAGACTCCCTGCTCTTTGTATTATTATCCAAGAAGCGCACAGACATTTGGGCACGTTTCCTAACCTCTCAGAGACTTAGTTTCCTCAACTCCAAAATACAACTAACCTCATGAGCTGCCGCGAAATTATGTATATGAAAGTATTCTGTCAAATACATAGTATTACTCAAACAGCTATTACAACATTAAATAACTACATGTAGGGCCGGCCCGGTGGTGCACTGCTACAGTGCGCCTCTTGGGAGCGTGGTGGCGCTCCTGCCGAGGGTTCGGATCCCACATACAGACCGGTTCCCGCTCACTGGCTGAGCGAGGTGCGGGCGCAACACCGAGGGTTGCGATCCCGTTGCCGGTCCCGGTCCGGTACGGACGCGACACTGAGGGTTGCGATCCGTTGCTGGACATGAAAAAAGACAAAAAAAAGGAAAAAAAAAAATAACTACATGTAAAGTTAAAATACGGCCATTCACAGAGAAACATTGTGAGAAGGAAATGTAAATTAACACATTCAAAAACTGTGCAAAAAACTATTCTGAATACAAAAAATAAATTATAGATAAAGACCCTAAAGTGACTATAACAAATAAAATTTCTTTTTTCTCTATTTTAATAAGTCCCAAACTAAATAGAGAAAATTACAACTAAATTTAAAGCATTTATGTTGAAATGGATAAACGTATGAATAGCAATTCCCAAAAGAAATACAAATTTCATTCTTACTAATAATCACATAATTTCAAATAAATGAAACACAAATGATATTTTTTTTTGTCCACCAAATCAGCACCCAAAAAAAACCCCCCCAAAAAACCCAATACTCGGGCCGGCCCGGTGGCGCACTGGATAGTGCGCCGCTTGGGAAGCGCGGCGGCGCTCCCGTCCGAGGGTTCGGATCCCATGTACAGACCGGCTCCCGCCCACCGGCCGAGCGAGGCGCGGGAGCAACGCCCAGGCCTCCGCTCCCCGTGCTGG
>NW_007730573.1:156841-164859 GCF_000696425.1 Galeopterus variegatus
AAAAAAGACAAAAGACAAAAAAAAAAAAAAAAAAAAACCCAATACTCAATGCTGGCATAAACAGGAATGTGCAGTGCTATAAAGCGCTAATATGAATACAAATGCACACAATCCTTCGCATGTTACAGAGAGAGGCAACAATTTGGCAATATCGAATAAACTTCATAATACACATACACCATTTAGTTTATCCAGGCAACTCTATTTCTAGGAATCTACCCTACAAAAATATTTACACGAGATTATGAGATTATTTTATAAGCATGTTCATAAAGACTACATTATTTGCAAGAGTGGAATAGTTAGAAACAACTCCAGGTCCATCAACTGGAAACTAGTTAAATATATCCTCTAGGGAGGCTAAAAGAGATGGGTCTATTGGCTGGAGGATGGACAACAGAGCAGAATGCATGGTTTCAAAAAAGAGCAGCCTGCACAGAGTAAACACCATGACCTCCAGCCCTTTTCCCCAACCAGTATTCCTAATGCTGACAAGCTAGGAATCCCGCAAATGGCCAAGCCAGATGAACCTCACAGTAACACTGGTATCAACAGGGCTCGCCCACTTTCTCAGTTTCCAATCAGCTTTCTAGTTCCTCACTTTTAAACATGAAAGACAGAGGCCAAAAGCAAACAAGGAAAAAAGCAACCTGGAGAAAGCAAATTATTTAGAGATGTTGACCTAAAAAAGAAACTGAGGCCAAATGCATATAGTAAGGAGTTTATATTTGAGCGTATTTAAGAAACTGCAGTCCCGGAAGGCAAGTCCAAGTTGCCTTGAAATGTGCTTCAAAGGAGGTTAGCAGAATTCAGGATTTTATAATCACACAAAGGGGGAGAATAAAAGGGGAGGGAAGAGGACAGCCCCTTTGTAATCATTACATCAGTTTTTCTATAGGTTGTACATTATGTATAGATTTGGGATTGTTACTAGGCTACATCCTACATGCAGCGATCTAGGGTAAGGGTTACCAGAAGCAGTCTAGGTTGTTATTCAACTTCTGGTGCCAGTACATCTGCTTCTAAACTAAAATGGTCTTATGATAATGTTTTACAGGACACGAGACATGACTACTGATTTATCCCAGATCTCCCAAGGCACTACAGTTTAGCTGACCTGGTCAGAGCAGATTTGTTTTGTTGTTTTATCAGAGAAAAGGCTAGAAAATAAAAACTAATATACTTAGAGAGTAAAAGACATTCAACTTGTAACAAAACCAAGATATTCTAAAAAACAAAGTTGCAGAAAAAAGAATTTTGGAAATTAAAAATGATAGCAAAAACAAAAAGCTCATTAGAAGTGTTATAAAATAAGGTTGAGAATATCCCCTAAATTAAGCTGTTAAGAAAATAGGAGAAGAAGGTTGTGCAGGTTAGGACCCAACCAGTCCTCTACCTCCTGCCGAGGAGCAGAGAGGGAAGGGGAAATTACAAACAATAAGAGAAAAAATAAGAGGATTAAGAGGACTAGTCCAGGAGGTCTTTCATCCAAACAACAGAAGTTCTAGAAAAAGAAAACAAAGAGGGAGAAAATAAACAATTCAAGAAAATGTTACAGAACTGAAAGGCCTGATGAGAGCCCAATACTGGAAAATTTCTGGTCTACAGACAAAAGAGAACCCATTAAGGCACATCATCATGAAATTTTAAAACTTTGGAGACAGAAAAGATTCTATAAGCTTCTAGGGAAGAAAAAAATCAGGTAATAAACAAAAGAGCAGGAATAAGAATGATTCTGACATCTCAACTGCAACATAAGCAACTAAACAACAATAAAGCAGTGCCCAAAAGTTCTGGAGGAAGATTATTTCCAGCCCCAAATTCTATAACCAGCCAATTATAAGTAGGGATAGAATAAAGACATTTTTAGATACACATGGATGCAAATTTACTTCCAATGCGTCATTTCTTAGGAAGCTACCAGAAGATATAGCCCACCAAAATTCATAAATTAAGAAAGAGGAAGATGTGGGAAACAGAAAGTTAGCAAAGGGAATCCCCAGAGTGAAAGGAAATTCCTGGAATTCAGCTGCGTACCTGGCCTAAACCTCATCCCTTCTCAGCTAGTCATGTTCCTGCCCTCTGCCTTTTTCTGCTTGATCAGCTAACAGTACTCATTCCACCTGTCAGAAGTGTTCTGCTTCCACCTAGACTTGAGAACTACGGTTGGCCTCTGTGAGCTCAGAGCAGAAGAGGAGGAGGAGCAGCCTACTCCCCCAACAAATTCCTGCCAGCCAGAAGCCCAGACCTGGTCCCTATTAGAGCCGTAACAAATGACCAAACTGGGTGAGGCAGTTCCCAGCACTTGCTCAAGGACTTGCTCACTAGCTTCCCTTCAAAAGGGTGCTTATAAACTTAGAGCCAAACCCAGCCTCTGACTATCCAAGAAAAAAATTATTCAGTGATATCTGTTAAAGCCCAGTAAGGAAGACTTTATTCAAGGCCACTGCAATAGGTATAGGGACCACCGCAATGGGGTCTTGCAGAGGGGGAGAGAGAGTGGGCTCAACTCCAAACACAACATAGGCAAGTGGGAATTTATAGCCAAAAAGCAGAATGGGGAGCAGTGGATGGAAAATTACTAACAGGAAACATCAGGGGGAAGGAGGGTTCTGGCTAAAGCAACTTAAGATTCTCTAGTTGGTTAGAGCACAGCCCTATAACCCCAAGGTCACAGGTTCAGATCCCTGTACTGGCCAGCCGCACCAAAGAAAACCAAAAAAAAAAAACTGAACAGGATTCTTGCTGAAGACAGGCTGGGGTGATCAGACATCACCTGGGGGATGGTGGAGGATGAGGAACTGATCAGGTATTGAGGGTAATCAGATATAGGGGATAGAAGGTTTTTGTTAAACTGACTTAGTGGGATTCTTTGCTAAAGACTGGATTTTACAAGGAAGTGAACAGATGGGCCCAAAAGAAAATTCAGAAGCCAAACAGAAGTTTGTCCAAGAAAAGAATCTTTGTCATGAATAAGAGACTTATTTTCAAAGTAAATTTTCCTGGAAGACTTTACCTACCAGTGATCATAATGCCTTTTCATCACACAACTTACTAATCAGCTTTTATGTTAATCACCTCTGCATTCATTCACATGTACATGCTTATTAAAATAATAAAATATTTGGCTAATCATTTAAAAATTTTAATAATACTTACATTCATTGTAGAATTACTTATAAAGAAAAAAAAAATCAAAGGTCCATCAATAAAGGTTTGTTCACATAAATGAATACTAGAAAACCATTAAAAATGTCATATTAGAATTTCTAAAACTATGGAATTGCAATATATTGTTAGGTCAGATGGTTTCCACAGAGTATAATCTCTGTATGTGTTCTATATATTCAGAGAGAAAGAATAGAAAAAAAATCAGGATGTTAACAGTGGTTACTCCTGTGGTAAAATAATGAATGGTATTAAACGTTTTCTTTCAATAGTTGTATTTTCTTTTCTTTTTTTTTTTTTTGACCAGTAAGGGGATCACAATCCTCGGCACAGTGTGGTCTGCACCACGCTCCGCCAGTGAGCGCACCAGCCATCTCCGTATAGGATCCAAACCCGCGGCCTCGGTGCTAACAGCACTGCACTCTCCTGAGTGAGCCGCAGGGCCGGCCTGATAGTTGTATTTTCTAAACTTCCCACAATATAAAGGCATTTCTTTATAATAAGAAAATGTAAGTTATTGAAGATTAAAACAAAAAATCTTCATGTCTAATTAAATAGGCATTTTTTTTTCCTTTTTGTCTTTTTTCATGTCCGGCAACGGACCGCAACCCTCAGTGTCGCGCCCGTACCGGACCGGGACCAGCAACGGGATCGCAACCCTCGGTGCTGCGCCCACCCCTCGCTCAGCCAGTGAGCGGGAACCGGTCTGTATGTGGGATCCGAACCCTCGGCGGGAGCGCCACCACGCTCCCAAGCGGCGCACTGTAGCAGTGCACCACCGGGCCGGCCCTAAATAGGCATTTTATCACAGATGATTTTATATATGTTTTCAGTCAGTCAACTACATTAAAAAAGAAGTGACAGTCTAGACTTGCTGGCATATTACACAAAAAATATTTCATTTAATATTCTTTTCATCCCCTTACAGGCCAGCCACCAAAAACAAAACAAAATTTTTTTCATGCTTTGAAAAACTGAATAAAGAATATTTGAAGTAAGTATCTTCAAAATGTCCTAGAAGTGTTCTATAACATTATCCTTGGGTTCTCACCACATTGGGCTTACACAAAAAAATAAATTTGTTCTTAAATTCTTCAATTTCTGTACAATGAATATAAAAAGGATAAAAGTAAATCTATCATCTACTTAAACAGTCCACTGTAATATATTAACTACAACAGTTGCTCATAAGGGCTGGGACTGAGATTAAAATTTACTTAACAAATGTTTCCTGAATACCTGATAATGGCAGGGGCTGCTATAGGCACCGAAGGTACAAGGGTGGACAACATATTCCCTGCCCTCCGGACACAGAGCAAACATGCAAACAGTAACCATCCAACTTGTGTCGAATACAGTAATGTACAAGGGACAGTGGCTGCAGGGAGGAGAAAAGGAGTGGTTAACTCTTTGCCTGCATTAGTTCTGGAAGGAATTACAGAGAAGGAGAAATTTAAGCTGGTACTTAAGAATAAAGCAGTTCACCAAGATCACAAGGGTAAACAAGGTTTCTAGCCTGGACAACTAGATTAATAACAGGGAGATTAACCAAACTATGGGATAGAAAAGAAACGATTTGGGGCAGAGATGTGATTCTATTTGGGTCGTGGTAGTTTAAGATTCCTGTGGGAAACTGATATGGAGATGTCCAATAAGAACTTGGGCACGAGAGGGGTTGTAGGTCAAAATTTAAATAGTGGGAGTTATCAGCATGTAAATGCTCATTAAAATCACAGGGGTAGGGCCGGCCCGGTGGCGCACTGCTACAGTGTGCTGCTTGGGAAGTGCGCCGGCGCTCCCGCCGAGGGTTCGGATCCCACATACAGACCGGCCGCTCACTGGCTGAGCAAGGTGCGGGGGCAACACCGAGGGTTGCGATCCCGTTGCCGGTCCCGGTCCGGTGCGGGCGCGACACTGAGGGTTGCAATCCGTTGCCGGTCATGAAAAAAGACAAAAAAAGGAAAAAAAAAAAAAATCACAGGGGTAAATGAGACCCCTAGCTGAGAGAAGACCAACATTTAATGAGGAGGCGGCCAGTGAAGAGGAGCCAGCAAAAAATGACTAGGGGTTGGGGGAGGGACAGAAGAGGGTGGTCACACTGAAACCAGGGAGGAATGTGAGTCAAGGGGGCTGGATGTGTATGAAATGCCAAAGAAAGGGCAAGAAGGACAAGGCCTGAAAACACCTACTGGTTTGGTACACAGAAGTCCACTGATGAACTCGGCAAGAATACTTCCAGTGGGCCGGGCCGGTGGCGTACTCGGTAGAGTGCGGCGCTTGGGAGCGCAGCGGCGCTCCCGCCGAGGGTTCGGATCCCATATACAGACCGGTCCGCTCACTGGTTGAGCGTGGTGTGAGTGCAACACCGAGGGTTGCGATCCCGTTGCCGGTCGCGGTATGGGCGCGACACTGAGGGTTGCGATCCCATTACCGGTCACGAAAAAAGACAAAAAGGAAAAAAAAAAAGAATACTTCCAGTGGAAATAACAGAGGCAAAAAAAAAAATGAATTGTCGTTAACTGAGGAGTGAATGAGGAATAAAAAGGAGAGTGTACCACACTCCTTTCAAAGCAACTTTGTTCTAAAGGGGTGATGGCTTTACCTTTAGGACATTAGACACCTGGGCATGTTTACAGGCTGTGAGCAAGAGCCAGGAGAAGGAAAACCTCAGCATATAGGGAGGGACGAGGGACTGTACAAGATCCAGGAGGAACCTGAAGTAGGTGGATAAAAAGCCCAAGTGAAAGACAGCCTGGAAGAGGAGGAGGTGCACTGCACCACAGCTGGCCTGGAGGGCAGGAGAGATGGCAAGAAGGATGACAAGGGCTAAAGGGCCAGCGGGGGGGCCGGGGGGGGTAGCCACAGGAAAAGCTCCCATCTGATGGCTACCCATTTCCAGAACAAGAAAGGGGACAGATTTGTAGGTACCTTAGCAGGACAGAGGACTCTCTTCCTATAAGACAGGATGGTGGGAGAGAAAAAAATGGGTCACAGAGATCAATAAAATAATAAAGATTATTTTATTCTAAAATTAAGAATGGAAAAAGGCCACAAATTCCACCAAGATGGGGAAAAAATAACAACCCGTGTTGCCCAAGGCTTAAATCCCATAGGTATCGGTTTTAAGACAGGCACCTGCTTGACTAAAAAAATATTCTTAAAGCAATTTGCACATTATCTCATTTTCAAAGCAATTTTGACACCACATGCATTGAAACTAGTCACTCTATGTGCAGGCCAAGCAGACTAAAGACTTTCTGATTATGAAACTCTGGATTTAATCAAATAAGCAATACCTAGAGGATAAATTCCAAAATGTAAACAGGTATTTTTGCTACTCTTTCCTTCTAAACTTTTATTACTTTAGAAAAGGGTGGTAGGGGTGGGGAGGGGACTAGCACTTTCTCTTATCTCCTCTTGGAAATGGGTGTATAAAGACCACGGATACATTTAAAACTTACCTCCACAGACAAATCATTTTCTAATCATTAAGAGCAGAAAACAGTAAAAATACATTTTTATTGCAAAATAATTTCCCAGGTGCCCTAACATCCAAGACAGCACAACTCCAAAAACATCCGTAATTTAAAAACTGAGTAAACTTCTTAAGATGTTAACAGTATTAGATAAGTGTAATAAAATGATCTTTATGTTCCTTTCATCTATGCTACAAAGAAACTACTAAGCAAATGTTCCAAACCCAGGCATAAAACTAGTCATCACAATTTCTTTCCTCATCTAAGAACCATCACAACTAAAAATCCGCTGCTGTCCATGCAGACCTATAAAGAGTAAGTAATAGGATTCAGTACTACCCACAGTTTCAGATATTCACCGGGGGCCTTGGAACATATACCCCTTGGATAAGGGGGGGCTGATGTATTCCGAATACCCACTAGTATCAAAGCCTCATTCCTTACGTGAGCATTCAGGTAGCCATCCCACCAGCACAGGCTGAGCAGGTGTCCAACGTGACATCCACAAGAAGCTGCAGTTTCCCTATCAATACCGGAGCCAGTATCGCCTTCCCTATCTCTAACATCACACAAGGAGATGAATCAATAAACATTTACTTGAAGGCCAACCACAACCTAGGCACTGTCCTAAACTTTGACGACAGACTAACGAATAAAACCTGGCCTTACACTAGGAGAACTTGTTAATACTGTAGAGAAGACACGTGTACAAGTAAATTACAATCCACATTTCTGGAGAGAGGTCTGACACCCACTCCATACCCACTATCAACTACATCCCCTTTATAAGCCCTCACAGCATCTTACACTTGCCACAATATGTCAGTCTGTAGGTATTCAGGTGGTCATTTCTTTGGCTGTCTCTGGACTGTAAACTCAATTAGAACAAGGGCCCCATGTCTATTATGTCCCCCATTATATCCCTAGTACCTAGCAAGATGCCTAGAGCACAGTGGGCAATCAAATATTAGTTAACCAGATGAATGGATGAACGGATGGACGGACAGTCAGATGGGGACTGAGTTCTTTGAAAACAAAGCAATTACGACTCCCTATATAGGAAGACCTACAGGCGATGCCTTATAATACACCTTTAACTAAAAACATAGTTTCTTTTTCTAATATGCCATAGGAAATAAATTAAAAACATACCAAAGAACAAAGAACTTGTTAAAAATACAAACTCCAGAATCATTTAGGAGTATAACTACTTCTTGGCTTAATTTGATGTAATTCAAATTTATAAATGATTTAATTTCTGTGATTAAAAGTTACCTTTTAAAAATGATTTTTTTTTTTGAATCAAAGAATCATCCAAATTCACATGTTGAACAGATTTTTTTTTTTTTTTTTTTTTTTTTTTTTTTTTTTTTT
>NW_007730573.1:165235-167633 GCF_000696425.1 Galeopterus variegatus
TGTCTTTTTCCGTGTCCGGCAACGGAGCGCAACCCTCAGTGTTGCCCCCGTACCGGACCGGGGACCGGCAACGGGATTGCAACCCTCGGTGTTGCTCCCACGCCTCGCTCAGCCAGTGAGCAGGAACCGGTCTGTATGTGGGATCCGAACCCTCGGGCGGGAGTGCCCGCCGCGCTTCCCAAGCGGCGCACTATCCAGTGCGCCACCGGGCCGGCCCGAACAGATTTTTTTTTAAACATTCTTTTGAATCATGAAGGCTTACTACAGAAAAGTGCTTTTTTTTTTCCTTTTTGTCAAAAGAAAAAGACAGGCAATCCTTAATGCAGCTGCTGGTCAGAATGGATTTGAGCAACACCCTATCGGCAAACACAGTATTTTTCATGATCACTTTGTTGATGGTTTTCAGTCGCTCTTTTCATATTCATGCAATTCCAAGCTCTGTTTTTAGATTTATTAATGAAATTTCAATGACCATGAGAATTTTTTCAAGGAAATAACTAGACGAAAACATTTTGAGCTTCAAAAATTGCGAAACTAGAGACCATTTTTGCCTAATGTTTTCTCCTCCAAGGTCCACTATGGAAAGTTAAGCTTCTAATTTTAAATTCTTTCTGTGGAAAGCAAGCTTATATTTTGTTGTCTTATAGACCCTGTAAATTACTTGTTTAAACTGATGCCTATACTTGACAGCTATGCCACTAAATTTTCATTTAATATAGTAGCTAAGTTCTGTGGCCTCAACAATTCTGAGATCTAGACAGAGACCCTAAAACATGTAGCTTAAATGGCATCATGACTTGTTAAATTTGGTCAGGGGTCTGTTATTCTATAATTTGAATTGATACCTTTCTTTATAATTCCAGCTTAAAATCTACAGAATCAAAGTACAAAGTTCCTACAGAACTCAAAGATAAGTTTAACAATCGGAGAAAATCAAAATATTTAATGATGTGTCTGTCCCTTAATGATGTGTCTGTCCTCTTTCAGGAACAGAGTTCTTAAAGAAATTTCAAAAGTTAAAATTCAAAGACACCCAGAACAAATTCACTCAGTCATACATACAACAACACTTAACAGCACATCCTAAAACATCAGGAAAGTATGGCAGTTCCTCAAAAAATTAAACTACCATATGATCCAGCAATTCCACTCAAAAGAACTGAAAGCAGGAAATCAGATACTTGTTACACCCATGTTCACAGGAGCATTACTCACAATAACCAAGAGGTAGAAGCAAGCCAAGTGCCCATTAACAGATGAATGGGTAAACCTGTTATACAGGTACAATGGAATATTACTGAGCCTTAAAAAGGAAGGAAATTCTAACACATGCCAGAACATGGATGAACCTTGAACACATTAAGTGAAATCAAACAGACATAGAAGGACAAATATTATATGACTCCACTTATATGAGATAGCTAGTAGTAGTCATCAAATTCATAGAAACAGGAAGTAGAACAGTGGTAACCACAGAGGCTGGGGGAGTGAGGAAGGAATAGGGAGTGTTTAATGGGTACAGAGTTTCAGTCTGGGATGATGAAAAAGTTCTAGAGATGGACAGTGGCGATGGCTGCACTACAGTGTGAGTATACTTAACGCTACTGAAGAGTGCACTTAAAAATGGTTAAACTGATGAATTTTATGTTCTGTATATTTTACCAGGAAAAAAAAATAATAAATCAGGAAGCATTTGAAATATGTCTCTCACAATTGCCAAATAGCATCAGTACTATTAATGAAGACAAAGGGAACCTAATTATCCAAAAATTGTTAAAACTATATGTTCTGATTATTTTAAAGATTCTCAGATACTGCCTTTGTTTGATATCACATTATTAATATTTGAAATACATTGTTGGGCCGAGCCCGTGGCGCACTTGGGAGAGTGCGGCGCTGGGAGCGCAGCAGCGCTCCCGCCATGGGTTCGGATCCTATAGAGGGATGGCCGCCGGTGCGCTCACTGGCTGAACACAGTGCGGCCAGTCTCAAAAAATAAATAAATAAATAATAAAAATAAAATAAAATAGAATAAAATAAAAAAAGTAAAAAATGAAATACACTGTATAGTAGAAATGTGAATAGTGAGAAAAATTTAATGTGTTTATGAACAAATACATATATTTTATAAACTAAATCTTAAAAACATTTAAAGAAATGTAGTATGCTTGGTACTGTACTCCAAAGTAGTCAACTGTGTAACGGTGTTGTTTTTTTCTGACATTATATGCTTTTAATTACAGGAAAGTATTAAAAACTAAAGTAACTATGTAAAAACATGGCAATGGCAAGAAAATAAAATTTTGCTCTAAATCTTTTTTTTTTTTTTTTTTTTTTTTTTTTTTTTTTTTTTTCCGGGCCCAGAAAGGGACCCCACCCCCCAGGTTTCCCCCCGCAC
>NW_007730573.1:167735-182336 GCF_000696425.1 Galeopterus variegatus
TGTCCGGCAACGGATCGCAACCCTCAGTGTTGCCCCCGCACTGGACCGGGGACCGGCAACGGGACTGCAACCCTCGGCGTCGCTCCCGCGCCTCGCTCAGCCAGTGAGCGGGAACCGGTCTGTATGTGGGATCCGAACCCTCGGGCGGGAGCGCCGCCGCGCTTCCCAAGCGGCGCACTATCCAGTGCGCCACCGGGCCGGCCCCTCTAAATCTTATTAGTTCCTAGCAAACAGTCAATAGGGTCTCTGATGCAATCATATACCTATGTGTACATATATATATACACACACACACACACGTGTATATATATATATATATATAAACTGTGACATTTGTGATAATGCAATTAAACACATTTTTTTGCTTGCTTTAGAAATACAACATTGGTACACAGATTCATATTTAACGTAACACTCTGATTTTAGAGTTGAAGAAACTGAAAAGCACAAAGGTAAAGTTACATGCCAAGTATATGATAGTAGGGCCACAACAGAATCTAGATCTTCTAATCATGGGGTGAAATAATGCTATATATTTCACAAAATTCAATTCATCCTTGAAAAGAGACCCGAAAGGAGAACTGAAGAAAGAACTGAAGTAACTCCATACCCGAACTTTAAATTGTTCCTCAGGGCCTAAGAAACTGACCTTTTACTTAAATTTACTGACCTCAGGAAACCCACTGTTTAGACAAAGATAGGTGTAATCATTTGACTGGGTACCATAAAAACAACTTTGTTCTATAGATCAAAATTGTCCTGATCAAAAATGTAGTCACTTATTATGTTTTAAAACAATATTTGGAGTCTTGTTTACTACTTATACTTTCCTATACTTTTATCATAACCTCCTGCCCTTTTTTTTTTTTTTTTTGGTGGCTGGTCGGTCAGTACAGGGATCCGAACCCTTGTACCTTTGTGTTACAACACCAGTGCTTTAACCGAGCTAATGTGCCAGCCCCAAAACCTCTTGCTTTTAACCACGAATGGGCAGACTTTCCCTTCCTTGAGGGGTAGTCTGCCCTGGTTTGCAAACCTAATAAATGCCTCCTTAAAATTTCCTTATGCCAAGGTCACTAATAATAAATTATGAATTAATTTTCTAAAAGGAATAAAATAAAATTTCCTTACAGATACAGACTGACGTGTTTTGCTTCAACATCCTCTAAAATTAAAGACTACTGATTCTAGTTACTGTTCCTATGCAAATAATGAGAAAGCTGAATCTGAATTACAGTTTCATCCCCTCATTGTAAGCAGATTTATTAACTGAAAAGAGATATCCAAAACATGGCAATTTAAGGAATGCAACAGAAAATTATACAGTCTATTTTAGAAAGCACTCACCTGTGTCATTTTAAGTTATAAAACAAAATTAAAACCACTTGATTTTTAATTCAATAAAACTTTTTTTCTAACTTCCTCAGTAAGTCTTTGTGTCCTGATAAAGAACATCACTCTTCTGGATGAGAAATGATAGAGAACTGGCTGTAATTGAAATACGTCATACTACAATTTGTAAACCACTGAAATCACCGTAAAATGTTTACACCAAATTATTATTCACTTTATATTTGACATATTTACACTACCTTCTCATTCATATTTTGTACCCACACTGACTTTGATGCCATATAGAAATGATAAAAGACCAATGCTACTCACTGGGTATTTATCATTCTATATTCAGTTGGAAACTTTAATGTTTGTTAGAACTGGTAAAAATTAAATAAGCTCCATGGCTTTGTGTTATGAAACTGTTTAAATTAACTTCAGGTGCTATAATTTTGTCTGCTTCAACAATCAAGAACTCACTTTTAAATGCACCTGATTTGAATTTTCAGCTTGATAGGGTCTGAAAACTGTTAACTACCTTTTTAAAACAGGGTGAGTACTTAGAAGCAAAGGGAAGAGAAGTCCACAAACTAGATAAATCAAATTTTATTAATAAAAAATACTAACAGGAGGTTGATTGAACTTACCTTTCAATGATAAAATTCCTTAAATTTTAGATACAACACATTTAAAATGTTCCTATTTCCATTATTTCACATTTGAAAATTATCTTTCAAACTGAATTAAACTCATGTATAATAATATTGGCCAGTTATGAATCATAGAAGTTTCTCTTTAAAAGGAAATCTTAAACACAAAATAAAAACATGTGGTTACTTTCCATTGTCACATGATAGGAAAATGTACAGTTAAGGACTGTTTTCACTATAGTAATTTCCTACTTTCAGGCTGATGAATGAAAACTCAGACCAAGCGAGTGACCTACTATATCCTCTTACTAATGACATTAAAATTATTTCTTACACTTGCCAACCTCAAATAGCACCTTAACACTGATAGTGTCAATACAGTATTGGTGGAAGAGGTCACTGAATGAGGAAAAACTCAACATTTCCAGGAATCAAGAACGTCACATAAGATATTATATGACACCATATATCATCACAAATATATACTGTACAGAGTTGTCAGGCTAGGGCTCTGACCCTTCAAACCCGTTGCACAGACTGGGTCACAGATCCCTCATGTGCCAGGCTGGGTCACGAGACCCTTCACGTGCCACGTGCCAGGCTGGGTCACAGACCCCTAACATGCAGGTTGTGAGCTAGGTAATTAGGGAAGATCCCAGGAGCTGTTGGCAGAGTTGAAAGGTTCATTACAAAGCGAGTTCAGTCCTCAGCAGTGGCAGCAGCTGCTTATAGCAGCCTCCAGCAGCAGGAGCAGTGGCAGTGGCCTCTCAGAGCATCCCGGGGACCCTGGCAGCAAAAGCTTGTAGCAACAGCCTTTAGCAGCAGTAGCAGGCTCCCTGTGCCCCACCCCCCCACCCCCGCCAGAGGCGTCCCGGGGGCGGGGGGCACTGTGGATCAGAGCCGTTTGTCCTTTATATTTAAGTCGGACAACCCAAGAACACCTGGGTGCCCACGGGCATCCACAGACATAGCCAAGGAACACCTGGGCACACATGCAGTTATCATTTACATCAAATGCTCAGCAAGATTCTGAATATCTGAGGTACTCTGACCATTTATCCATTTCATTTTCCCGACAAGAGTGCATGCCAGTATGTCTTCTGAAACTTCATCAATGAATGTTGGTATAAACTGGTGCCTACCCTACTAAAACCTGCCCTCTTTCTAGAACTGCAATGAATTTACTAGGTCATCAATAAAGTTGTGATTGCCACTGTACCCAGCTTGAAAGAACTGACAAGGTTCCCAGCCATTTTAAATTCCTCATGTGCACTTGCTATCATACTCCTCTGTCCCCTGCAGGTTATTAGTTAAGCTGATTTCTGCTTTCTACTGACTACTTTCCTCAGTGAACACATATACTGTATAAAAGCTCAGCTTCTAGTAGAGTCAAGAGGAAGAAATTGCCACAGCAGAAGTCCAACTTAAAAGTTAATATCGGGGCCGGCCCGGTGGCGCACTGGATAGTGCGTCGCTTGGGAAGCGCGGCGGCGCTCCCGCCCGAGGGTTCGGATCCCACATACAGACCGGTTCCCGCTCACTGGCTGAGCGAGGCGCGGGAGCAACACCGAGGGTTGCGATCCCGTTGCCGGTCCCGGTCCGGTACGGGGGCGACACTGAGGGTTGCAATCCGTTGCCGGACATGGAAAAAGACAAAAAAATAAAAAAATAAAAAAATAAAATAAAATAAAAGTTAATATGATCAAATATACAGATGTATCTCTAAGTAAAATAAAGCCACAAGAATATTTTTAACGTATTTAATAGACACTGCACTATGTTATCACTCAAAAGAGACTGGCTGTATTCTACCCAGCTGATGGTTCTAAAACAGTGTCATTTCCCTTTGTTTTAACGGAGGACTATTTTCATAGAAGTAATGCCTGGCTGTTCTGAATAACAAGTTTAAGGACCGCTTAAATAATACCTGCAAAAGTGAGCAGCCTCTGGAGACAAGGATTAGCCACCCATCACAAATTTCTGCTGATTTACAATGAGATATCTGGTAAATGTCATCTGATAAATAACCTAGACTGAGATACAAGTGCTTCAGATTACACAATTTATGGCAATTAAGTCCTATTTTGAATAGCAGTTGCTCAATGCTGCAGGAGAGTTCCTCTGCTTGGGAGAAATTAAAAAGATAATAGAATTCAAAAGGAATGTTACTGACAGTCTTCTCTATTTTTACTATAAATTTATACAACTTATACAATTCTATAAATTGTAGATAGAGCCCACCTAGTAGTTTAGATTTAGGGGATAAGAGGGAGGAGTTTGTAACTATTCTGTAACAGAGGGATCTTTACACTTTCAGCTGGGGAATTCGGAATTTATACCTACCACACTGCTTCAAAAAAATTCGTATCAGGGTTAGAACTTGAACACTGCTAGCCCTCAAAACAAATCAAAGTACTTTCCAAATATGAGGATGTTCCCAACTATATCCAAAATACATCTACTACACTGCAAAGAGTGAAGTTTTCAGGGAAAACACATCACTGATTTTAAAGCTGATTTAATTACATTACCAACTATCCGCAAAAGCCTAATAGCCACATTTGCAACATTCGAGCAGCCTGTATAAGTTACCTTAATATCACACTACCAACAGTCCAATTTCACAACACTGTCTGACTAAAAAACTGAAAACTGATATTAACCATACCAGGATAATCTTGTCAACGCCTCCTGCCAATCATTAGGGCCACGGGGTAAGTGAATAAGTCATGTTCCTATTGTGCAGCTGCATCTATCATACTGTTTCTGAATCCACTTCGATATTCTTTCACGCTTGGTGAACCGACCACGCGGTACACTGTGAGAACGGTCACATGAACAACGCGTGACTTCCACTGTGAATCAATCCTCCTCTTGTTAGGAGACTAAAAACTACGATGCACACTCGAAAGCACCGAAAGCACGCCGCTGCAGACTTGGTAAGTAATGCAGGTGGCACCAGCACGAAGTCGCAGCACCCCGAGTGGAAATGCAACAAATGCCATTAACTTGTTACTTTTAACTAACTTCCTGCAGCGCTGGAGCAGCCAGCTCCGGCTGCGAGCCCAGCATCGCCGCGCCACGACCCTGACCATCCCTGGAGACGCTGGGGAGACGAGCACCCAACCCCCACCAGGCGCAGACAGACCTCCCCGAGCACCAGGCGGCAGGAACCGGCTCACACGGGTACCGGCGTCGGACTCCGCGCGGGGATGACCGCGAGAAACTGACCTACGCGGTCACCCGAGCTCCCAGAGCTCCCGAGGCGGGGGCCACAACCGCAGGCTTCCGGTCGGCCCGCCCCACGTTGATGAAGCCGCCCACCCGACTCTGGCTCGCAAGCCCAGAGCGCCGGGCAGAACAACGTACTCGGCGGTCCCGGCGCGGGAACCGGGCAGAGCACGATGGCGCCGCTCCTACTCTGGAGCGCGCGCACCCGCCCGGATTGTTGGGCCCGGGCCTGACACGTGACCGGCGCGTGGGACCCCGCCCCCGGCACGCCCCGCCCGCGCCCCCGCCCCCTCCACTCCGGCCTGGACCCGCCACACAGATTCCTGGCTTTGCCAGTGGCTACCGGAAGGGGCAAAGTTGTCGCGCTGCGCCCACCACACCCAGATGGGGCGGGCTCTACCCGCGGGACACCCAAGGTCTTCCACTGTCCGGGAGAGGAAGCCCTCAGAGCCAAGCAAAATGTAAATATCGGGTTAATACTCTGGAAATCTTTTGTTAAACAAATACATCACCCAGCTGGCCAGATTTTATTTTCTTGTTTGCTTTGGTTGCGACTTGACCCATGGGAACTTAATTGGCAGTGTGAATTAGCTACACCCCTTTTGCTTCTCACATGGCCTTAAAATGGCCTACACATATAAACGTTATAAGATAGATGTGAGTGAGGGATGCATAAAGGTTTACAAAATTTCCTTCACTTCCTCCCCCCATCAAATAATCTTTCATAAAGAGCCCACTTCTTCAGACTCGATGCATAACGGTCTAGCCAGAGGAGTTAGCGCTGTAGGGGCGAAAAGGTGTGATCCTTTCTCTCCCCATCCTAAGGGTCATGCCTTAACAAATATGCCAATAACAAAAAGCAGGTTAACGAGAGAAAAGATAAATTTCTTTATCAAAGTTTTACATTACACTGGAGCCCTCAGAAATGAAGACCCAAAGACCCAGGAAAAACTGTTTTTATGCTGTGATTTGGTGAAGAACTGACAGCCTTATAGAAATGTGATTGGACAAAAGGGTATGATCTGAAGTAATAGACTGAGGGAGAGAAGCCCAGCAAGGCCTTTCTGTCCTGATTCTTCCTGGTCTCTCTGTGCAGCTTTACTTCCTCCTCTGGAATGAGGGTCTTCAAGGGAAGACGGAGTGACCTTTCTAGATTTAGTGGCTTGCTTTGGGAGAGAGGCTGTAGTTTTTATAGCCCGCATTGGGGAAGAGGAATTCTGGTTTCTGTGACTCCCTTCAGGGGAGGAGGAGGGAAGGGAGACAGGAGGACAGGAGAAGGTCAGAGACTGAGACTTTGCTTCTGAGGCTGCATCTAAGACCTTCCAATCTCCTTTAGTTCAAAGTACTCAGCATGTCAAAGCAACATACTTTGGGGTATGGTTTTCTGAACTTCAGCAGAACATAGTATAATGAGAAGGTTCAAACTCTAGTATAATTACAACTTTGTTTATGTTTTTTTTTTGTTTTTTGACTGGCCAGTACAGGGATCCGAACCCTTGACCTTGGTGATAACTTTCATTTTTTAAAAAGATTCATGCGTAACTAAAAAGAGGAAATTAAAAGCATATGAAAACTTTTTTCTACTTTCTTAAATGTTCCAAATGTATTTCATGAACATGTTCTTTTGCACAACATGAGATACATCATGTGGCAGATTCTTCAGAATGATGTCTTTGAAGAACACAAGCAGCCTTGATTGTTTTTAGTACAACAGGCACTTGACTAGCACAATACTTCAACTGCAAAGTGTGTGGTAACTAAGCAGTCATATTCGCCTTGAAAAGAAGAAACCTCAGGGCAAAGTGTGTGGTAACTAAGCAGTCATATTCGCCTTGAAAAGAAGAAACCTCAGGGCTTATTTTCTAAGGACAGTGAACCATCTTCAGAGCCGAAATAAAAATTGACTACTGAAATAGTTTTCCATGTGATTCCATGAAAGCCTTCATTCTCACTGTGGTGATTTAATTGCCTAAATTCATGATTTTCACTTTGCAACTCTCTTCTTCAGTTTGTAAATGAGAAACAGATCCTAGCCAACAGGAGGATCAAGTATTAATCATTACAGTTATCAATAAGAGAAGTTCCAATCTTGGTAGGATTACTAATTTACTGTATTTTTACAGGACTTTCTTTGGTATTTACATAAAGAGTATTTAGGAAAAGATCCCTGGCATTTTTATTATAGACTAATACAGGTAAAACACAATGATGGTGTAACAATTTTTATTCTAGAACACCACTGTCCCATGGAACTTTCTACAATGATGGAGATATTCTATAATTCTATCTTGTACAGTACAGCAGCCACTAGCCACATGTGGCTAATGCACACTCGAATGTGGCTACTGTGACTGAAGGTTTAAATTTTTATTTTACTTAAAGTAATTTAAATTTAAATAGCCCTATGTGGTTAACAGTTACCATATTGGACAGTGGAGTTACAGAATAACAAAGCAATCACTATATTGTCCCCAATCATGTCATAACTCTATTTTAAGAAACATTTGGCAGAAGTAGAACCTCTGCTACTAATTAGTAAATATTTTCCTCCATATTCCTTTCTGAGCTTATGAGCTGGTAGATATTTTAACTTTGCAGATGAAGTATGTTAAAGTAACTATAATCCCTATCTACAGTGTATGTAAGTAAGAATATAAATGGAAGTTACTGGATGGATGGGATAGGGATATGGGAGTAATTAACCATTGGCCCTGCAATTCCCATGCCAGTCTGACCCAAACTGGAAAGGTTTTTTTTGGCAGCTGGCCAGTATGGGGATTTGAATCCGTGACCCTGGTGTTACAAGGCTGTGCTCTAACCAACTCAGCTAACCAGACAGCCCCCAAATTGAAAAGTTAACCAGGTAACTTTAGATCAGGGTGGGCTTCAACAGAATTGCCCATTGCCTGGTTCAGACTGGTTTCACCTCAAATTCTTTTGTTTGTTTCAGGAAACTTTCAGGCTCAGACCTCTCTACCACTATCCCCAACCCCACATCCCAATGATTCCCCCCAGAACATGATTCTCTTCAGATTCCAGAACCTGATGTTCGTGTCCCTGCAGTTTTGTCTTAAGCCTGAGACACCCCAGAACGCATTTCATGCACTGTAAGTTTTAAAAACACTCCCCTGGTGCTAATGTGACTTTGAAGTGCTGCTGGAACATGCTAAAGGCTTGTTAAGTCTTATTAAAAGGAGGATTTTATGGACTGAGACTTTGGGGAGGGCTTTGGGTAATTACTGCCTGGAATGCTGAAAAGTAGGTCAGATGTCATCAGGCAAATCCAAATAAACTGTTGAGTTGGGGGAAATTAACCATCCCCTACACTTACATATAAAGCATTTTGTAGTTATTAACTCCAGACATCAAAGATATGAGGTTGTTGGGGTTTTTTTCCTCTCTTAAATGCTAATTTTTTTGTCATTTATGCAATTATACTCAGTTTATTTAATACCTGAATTGAGTTGGTATATTTTCAGATACTAAATTCTTCCTTCTTTTTTTCTTTTTTTTTTTGGCAGCTAGCCAGTAAGGGGATCAGAACCCTTGACTTAAGTGTTATAACACCATGCCCTAACAAACTGAGGTAACCAGCCAGCCCTCACATATTAAATTCTGTTGATCTGTGATCTAGACTTAATTCTATACCTGTCTCTCTTTTCCTAGGAGTGTGACACAAAGTTGTCTAAGCAACTGCCTTCTATCAATGATTGATTTTGCTGGCTCCCCACACAAAAAGTTTAGAAAGGACCCCTATATCTGTAGAGTACCGAACAAAGAGGGCTACCTGATCTGCCATCCAAATAAGAAGTCTCTCGGGCCGGCCTGGTGGCGCACTGGATAGTGCGCTGCTTGGGAAGCACAGCGGCGCTCCCGCCCGAGGGTTCGGATCCCACATGCAGACCGGTTCCCGCTCACTGGCTGAGCGAGGCGCGGGAGCAGCACCGAGGGTTGCAATCCCGTTGCCGGTCCCCGGTCCGGTACGGGGGCAACACTGAGGGTTGCGATCGTTGCTGGACACGGAAAAAGACAAAAAAGACAAAAAAAGACAAAATAAAATAAAATAAAATAAGAAGTCTCTCGGGCCGGCCTGGTGGCGCCCTGGATAGTGCGCTGCTTGGGAAGCACAGCGGCGCTCCCGCCCGAGGGTTCGGATCCCACATGCAGACCGGTTCCCGCTCACTGGCTGAGCGAGGCGCGGGAGCAGCACCGAGGGTTGCAATCCCGTTGCCGGTCCCCGGTCCGGTACGGGGGCAACACTGAGGGTTGCGATCGTTGCTGGACACGGAAAAAGACAAAAAAGACAAAAAAAGACAAAATAAAATAAAATAAAATAAAATAAGAAGTCTCTCATGCCAAAGTTTGCAGTGTTAAAGATTAGCATTTATTTGGATGGCCATTCAAAGGAGCCCGTGGTAACCAAAGGAGCTTTAAGACTCCGGACTTCCCGATAGCTTAGAATCACAAGCATTTACAGAGCAGAATCATGAGTTGGGGTCCCGGGAGTTGTGTGGGAAGCTGATAGGTTCAGGGTGAAGTTAGCACAGGTATTCCTGACATCTTGACAGATATTTTCCATGGCACCTTGGGGTCCAGAGTGTGTGAGCATCAAAGCAGGTTTGTAGTTGCAAGTGGTCTGCAGAAATAACTTGAGATTGTCATTACAGATGTTATTGTAAGCCATAAGGCATTTATTTAAAGAACAAACATTCTGACCTTCAAATCAAGTCTTAGCCTAAGGAACAAACACATCCTGACCTCCAGATCAAGTCTTAGCCTAAGGAAGCATATGTTTAATTAACTCTAGTCTTATTTTATTATTGCTACCCTAGGAATCCAGCCTGCCCTGCCTGGTCAAGCAGTTTTTCTTTAGCTATTTCCCCCTTCCCCCAGCCAAGGCCTGCGGTGACAGTGGTCAGGGGAACAGCCAGAGGAAATCAGGGGTGTGTCCCCTGGTTTCAGACTTTCTCGGTTGCAAACAACAAACACTGACACTGGCTCATTTAAGCAAACAGGGAATGTATCACACAAACATCAAAGAAACAGCTGAAAATCTGGCCTGGTAAGGGCTGGACTAGGGCACTTCCAAGGATCTGGGTAGGAGGAGCTATGGCTTATTCATCGTGAATATACAGTACCCTGCTTTTCCATCCCTAGTTGTCCAGTCAAGCAATGTGCCTGACAGTTACACTACCCCTCCTTGGAAGCCTTGGAAAGTCTTCTCTGCCCATTGTCCCCTGTTTGAGGGCTTTCTTATGTAGCTTATTATTCTTGGCTCAGCAGAAGGAGCAGGATCAGAGCCTAACTAAATGGCACCTTTCTATTAGGCTTACCAAAGGCCTAGTAGATATGCTCTGCCAACAGAAAAGCTCTGTACTGAATAACATTGAACCAGCTAGATTTCTCTCTTGGGTATATTTGACTGTGAGGCATACAAACTACAGTCCTTAGCCAGGGTTGATGAAGAAAGGTTTATAGAGGGAAGTGAGAGCAGAGAGGAAGCAGAAGCCACAGGATAGCAAGAAGAACAAGAGAACATCAGGAGCAGCAGAAGTGAGAGCAAAGAGAATGCTTGAGACCCTAGAGTATGGAAACACGAGGGTAGGGAGCAAAGAGTGATGCTCCCTGCTGAGAGGACCATAACTTGGTGGATGCAACTACATCTTCAGCAACTTTCCAGAGCAGAGTAGATGTCTCTGCTTTTATCTCTCTACATTGTTGCAATAAATTCCTACTCTTTACCTGCTATTACCTGAGTGTTTTTTTTTATTCCTTGAGCCCAGAAAGTACCTAACACACCACTACTGCCCCCTTTCATACTCTCAGCTCTCCGGTTCTTGATCTCTAACCAATGACCCTATTAATACCTCCTTTCTTTGCAATAGCCACATCCTTCTTCAGGGCCTCTGTGATCTTTGCTCTTCTGAGGCTTCTAAAATACATTTTTTTCCAGATCCACAGTAACCCCCACCATCTTTCCAGAGTTGCCTTTCAGCACCTGATATAGCCAGGTCGAAGTCCCCACTCTTCATGAGTTACCACAGTATACAATTTTGCTTCATACACTGAAATCACAGAGATCTAAGGGAGTGGATTTAATGGGCCAGTCTTTGGTCCTGAATTGGAAGTATGGATCAAATCACAGACTCCTTCATCTTAGATTTGGAAGAGTCATCAGAAATCACCTAGCCCAACCTCAAACCTCAGAAAGCCAGATTGTCCTCAACCACATTCTGAATAGGTATTCTCCTAGCCTAAGGCTGGGAACTTTCCAGAATGGTAAGTCACTAGTGGACAGGGCAGCTCAAACCACTTTTTCCTTGTTATTACTGTTATTATTGTTAGAAGTTCTTCTTACTGAGGCAAACACTCCCCTGTTGGTCCAATAGAAAGCTGAACAGAATAAGCTTAATTCTTCCACAGGCCATTCTTCTAGAAGTTTAAAGACAAGTAGCATGAGCTGCTATGATTTTTTTTTTGCAGGCTTACCTTCCCAGATTCTCCAGGCCATCCTCATGCTTCAGCTGGTCATGGCATTCTGATACAGTTAGTACTTTCCTCTGTTAAAATTTAGCATCCAGAATTAAGCAAAATGACAACCGCTTCTTTGAAGCTAAAGAATATTGAGAAATCTGGGCCGGCCCAGTGGTGCACTGCTACAGTGCGCTGCTTGGGAGCGCGGCGGCGCTCCCGCCGAGGGTTCGGATCCCACATACAGACCGGTTCCCGCTCACTGGCTGAGCGAGGTGCGGGCGCGACACCGAGGGTTGCGATCCCGTTACCGGTCCCGGCCAGGTACGGACGCGACACTGAGGGTTGCGATCCGTTGCTGGTCACGAAAAAAGACAAAAAGGAAAAAAAAAATATTGAGAAATCTTAGTAAGTCCTGTCATACTGTCAGTTTTGCTAAACCAGTGGCCTTTTTTCCATCTGTATTTATCTCTGACCTCTCTGCTGCCCTCTGGTGGTAGTTAATTTTTTCTCAATTAATAGAGAATTGGGAGAGGGAGAGAAAGGGAGATCTGAGAAAGGAGGGAGGGGTGCAGCAGAGAAGTGATACATTTATATACAAGTTCCAGCCCTCATGAAGTTTATAATTTGGTAGGCAAAATACACAATGAGAAACTAACAAAAAAGATAAGCCATATTAACACCCAAAATTGGTAAGTAAAATCAATTCTAAAGGATTTGGGAGTGTTATTGAACTCATGTCTGGCCGCCCACCCCCTTGAGACTGAAAGAATAAAAGACTCAGAAGTCAAATGGTTGATGTTAGAAAAGCAGATGTATTCAGCTGAAGGCGATGGTAGGCTGTACCATCTCAAAGATTTAGATTTACTGAGGGGTTTTTAAAGGAGGGGTTGAGGGAGTAGAACTGGAAGGTGAAAAGCAGGAGAGAAGGCAACATGAACTACGAGGGGTCTGTGTCTATGAGTCAGGTACAAGATCTCACCAAGGCCTCGTTTGAATTCTGTTCTCATCTTTGCCATTATCTCAGAACCCTGCAAGGTTTTGATTTGCTCTTTAATAGATGTGCAACATAAGCAGCGCCACTTTAGACAAGCCCAGGTACAAAATGGCGCCACCCACCTCTTCCCCTCCCTGGCCCCCTTCCCTTTACGAGAAGCCTCCTGACTTCCAAACAACTTTCTGGCTTCTGCATCATCGGCGCAGTTCTTCACCCAGTTACATCAACCTAATGGCCCCTCCCCCCATACATTTTGCACCCAAAAGCTAATATAAACCCTCGTAAACCCATTGTTGCTGCTGTCCACCATTTTCAGGGCAGCCCCAGGCTGCCTGCCAATTTCGGCACAGCCCGGCAGATTTTCTTCCTTTAATAAAGCTTGAAGGGTAGCCGGCATCTCGGCTCACTTTCTTTCACTCTTGAGTAGAATCAATTCTTCTGCAAGGTCTTTTGCGTAGTTTCACTTTGCAGAGCTCTAGTTGATTTGGCTAGTGCTCAAGGTCAACTTCCAGTCATTTGGCCTTGATCACTTCTCAAAACTCTACAAGTCTCAAAGAAAGAACTGTTAGCTTTGCAAAGTACTAATTAGTTTCTCAACCTATTTAGCAAGCAAGATAAGAAAGTCAGGGGATGGGAAGAAAGAGTGGAGAGAAAAAAAAAAATGTCCTTTTAACCCCCCCCCCCATCCTACCTTTTCCCCTACCCCCCAATCCTAAACTATTATTTACTTTATAACCAAAAGATGTTTCCAAAATATAATTCTGATCATCTAATTCTTTTGCTTAAAATTCAATTCTGCCTTTGGAATGTAGTCTAAACTCCTTAGCATCATAAAGCCCTGCATGTATCCAGATTCATCTCTCATCACTACCACCATGGTATTTTACACTTCAGTAATCATGAACAACTTTCAGTTCCCTGTATTGACACAGTCTCTGATGCTTTAGAAACTTTGCCCATATTGTTCTTCTGTGCCTTGAACTCTCTTTCCCAGCTTCTTCATCGTGCTGATGTTTATGTTTCATGAAGTCTGAGCTTAGAAATCACTTCTCTCCATTGACATCACCAAGGTCGAGGAAAAGAAATTACTTCTCTCCAAAGGCATTACTAACCCCCTATAACTGGCTTAGGTGACCCTCCAATAGGCTTTCTTATTACCTTGTACATCTTGGAATGAGCAGAAATGAAGCCATGGTGGAACCTAAAACCTCTAGGGCTTTAGGAAAAAATTTTAAAGAAACAGTTTTTTTTCTTAGCATGCATTTCTCTGAATTCCCTCTTTTCCCATGGTTACTTGATATTTTGAACCATACTTATGAGGCAGGATGACATTATTTACATAAGTGTAGAGCTGTTTTCCAGATCCTGAGTGTTAAACGGACTAATGTCCATTTCTGTTGCTTATAACAAAATACTTAGAACTGGGTAATTTATAAGAAAACAAAATTTATTGCATATAGTTTCAGAGGACAGGAAATCTAAAGTCCAGGGAGCACTTCTGCTGAGGGTCTTGGTGGTAGTGACAGTGACCCAGGGGTCTCACACAGCAGAAAATGGTGGAGCATAGAGAGACATACTCGTCATACTCCTTTTGTTGTTTGTTTGTTTTTTTAATTTTATTTTGTCGATATACAATGTGCTTGATTATTGTGGCCATTACTGAAACCTCCCTCCCTCTTCCCTCTCCCCCATCCCACCCAACAATGTCCTTTCTGTTTGCTTGTCATATCAACTTCAAGGAATTGTAGTTATGTCTTCTCCCCCCCGCCCCGGTTTTTTTTTTTTTTATGTGTGTGTGTGTGTGTGTGTGAATTTATTTATTTATTTTTAGCTCCCACCAATAAGTGAGAACATGTGGTATTTCTCTTTCTGTGCCTGACTTGTTTCACTTAATATAATTCTCTCAAGGTCCATACA
>NW_007730573.1:183336-188698 GCF_000696425.1 Galeopterus variegatus
GGGCCGGCCTGGTGGCGCACTGGATAGTGCGCTGCTTGGGAAGCACAGCGGCGCTCCCGCCCGAGGGTTCGGATCCCACATGCAGACCGGTTCCCGCTCACTGGCTGAGCGAGGCGCGGGAGCAGCACCGAGGGTTGCAATCCCGTTGCCGGTCCCCGGTCCGGTACGGGGGCAACACTGAGGGTTGCGATCGTTGCTGGACACGGAAAAAGACAAAAAAGACAAAAAAAGACAAAATAAAATAAAATAAAATAAAATAAGAAGTCTCTCATGCCAAAGTTTGCAGTGTTAAAGATTAGCATTTATTTGGATGGCCATTCAAAGGAGCCCGTGGTAACCAAAGGAGCTTTAAGACTCCGGACTTCCCGATAGCTTAGAATCACAAGCATTTACAGAGCAGAATCATGAGTTGGGGTCCCGGGAGTTGTGTGGGAAGCTGATAGGTTCAGGGTGAAGTTAGCACAGGTATTCCTGACATCTTGACAGATATTTTCCATGGCACCTTGGGGTCCAGAGTGTGTGAGCATCAAAGCAGGTTTGTAGTTGCAAGTGGTCTGCAGAAATAACTTGAGATTGTCATTACAGATGTTATTGTAAGCCATAAGGCATTTATTTAAAGAACAAACATTCTGACCTTCAAATCAAGTCTTAGCCTAAGGAACAAACACATCCTGACCTCCAGATCAAGTCTTAGCCTAAGGAAGCATATGTTTAATTAACTCTAGTCTTATTTTATTATTGCTACCCTAGGAATCCAGCCTGCCCTGCCTGGTCAAGCAGTTTTTCTTTAGCTATTTCCCCCTTCCCCCAGCCAAGGCCTGCGGTGACAGTGGTCAGGGGAACAGCCAGAGGAAATCAGGGGTGTGTCCCCTGGTTTCAGACTTTCTCGGTTGCAAACAACAAACACTGACACTGGCTCATTTAAGCAAACAGGGAATGTATCACACAAACATCAAAGAAACAGCTGAAAATCTGGCCTGGTAAGGGCTGGACTAGGGCACTTCCAAGGATCTGGGTAGGAGGAGCTATGGCTTATTCATCGTGAATATACAGTACCCTGCTTTTCCATCCCTAGTTGTCCAGTCAAGCAATGTGCCTGACAGTTACACTACCCCTCCTTGGAAGCCTTGGAAAGTCTTCTCTGCCCATTGTCCCCTGTTTGAGGGCTTTCTTATGTAGCTTATTATTCTTGGCTCAGCAGAAGGAGCAGGATCAGAGCCTAACTAAATGGCACCTTTCTATTAGGCTTACCAAAGGCCTAGTAGATATGCTCTGCCAACAGAAAAGCTCTGTACTGAATAACATTGAACCAGCTAGATTTCTCTCTTGGGTATATTTGACTGTGAGGCATACAAACTACAGTCCTTAGCCAGGGTTGATGAAGAAAGGTTTATAGAGGGAAGTGAGAGCAGAGAGGAAGCAGAAGCCACAGGATAGCAAGAAGAACAAGAGAACATCAGGAGCAGCAGAAGTGAGAGCAAAGAGAATGCTTGAGACCCTAGAGTATGGAAACACGAGGGTAGGGAGCAAAGAGTGATGCTCCCTGCTGAGAGGACCATAACTTGGTGGATGCAACTACATCTTCAGCAACTTTCCAGAGCAGAGTAGATGTCTCTGCTTTTATCTCTCTACATTGTTGCAATAAATTCCTACTCTTTACCTGCTATTACCTGAGTGTTTTTTTTTATTCCTTGAGCCCAGAAAGTACCTAACACACCACTACTGCCCCCTTTCATACTCTCAGCTCTCCGGTTCTTGATCTCTAACCAATGACCCTATTAATACCTCCTTTCTTTGCAATAGCCACATCCTTCTTCAGGGCCTCTGTGATCTTTGCTCTTCTGAGGCTTCTAAAATACATTTTTTTCCAGATCCACAGTAACCCCCACCATCTTTCCAGAGTTGCCTTTCAGCACCTGATATAGCCAGGTCGAAGTCCCCACTCTTCATGAGTTACCACAGTATACAATTTTGCTTCATACACTGAAATCACAGAGATCTAAGGGAGTGGATTTAATGGGCCAGTCTTTGGTCCTGAATTGGAAGTATGGATCAAATCACAGACTCCTTCATCTTAGATTTGGAAGAGTCATCAGAAATCACCTAGCCCAACCTCAAACCTCAGAAAGCCAGATTGTCCTCAACCACATTCTGAATAGGTATTCTCCTAGCCTAAGGCTGGGAACTTTCCAGAATGGTAAGTCACTAGTGGACAGGGCAGCTCAAACCACTTTTTCCTTGTTATTACTGTTATTATTGTTAGAAGTTCTTCTTACTGAGGCAAACACTCCCCTGTTGGTCCAATAGAAAGCTGAACAGAATAAGCTTAATTCTTCCACAGGCCATTCTTCTAGAAGTTTAAAGACAAGTAGCATGAGCTGCTATGATTTTTTTTTTGCAGGCTTACCTTCCCAGATTCTCCAGGCCATCCTCATGCTTCAGCTGGTCATGGCATTCTGATACAGTTAGTACTTTCCTCTGTTAAAATTTAGCATCCAGAATTAAGCAAAATGACAACCGCTTCTTTGAAGCTAAAGAATATTGAGAAATCTGGGCCGGCCCAGTGGTGCACTGCTACAGTGCGCTGCTTGGGAGCGCGGCGGCGCTCCCGCCGAGGGTTCGGATCCCACATACAGACCGGTTCCCGCTCACTGGCTGAGCGAGGTGCGGGCGCGACACCGAGGGTTGCGATCCCGTTACCGGTCCCGGCCAGGTACGGACGCGACACTGAGGGTTGCGATCCGTTGCTGGTCACGAAAAAAGACAAAAAGGAAAAAAAAAATATTGAGAAATCTTAGTAAGTCCTGTCATACTGTCAGTTTTGCTAAACCAGTGGCCTTTTTTCCATCTGTATTTATCTCTGACCTCTCTGCTGCCCTCTGGTGGTAGTTAATTTTTTCTCAATTAATAGAGAATTGGGAGAGGGAGAGAAAGGGAGATCTGAGAAAGGAGGGAGGGGTGCAGCAGAGAAGTGATACATTTATATACAAGTTCCAGCCCTCATGAAGTTTATAATTTGGTAGGCAAAATACACAATGAGAAACTAACAAAAAAGATAAGCCATATTAACACCCAAAATTGGTAAGTAAAATCAATTCTAAAGGATTTGGGAGTGTTATTGAACTCATGTCTGGCCGCCCACCCCCTTGAGACTGAAAGAATAAAAGACTCAGAAGTCAAATGGTTGATGTTAGAAAAGCAGATGTATTCAGCTGAAGGCGATGGTAGGCTGTACCATCTCAAAGATTTAGATTTACTGAGGGGTTTTTAAAGGAGGGGTTGAGGGAGTAGAACTGGAAGGTGAAAAGCAGGAGAGAAGGCAACATGAACTACGAGGGGTCTGTGTCTATGAGTCAGGTACAAGATCTCACCAAGGCCTCGTTTGAATTCTGTTCTCATCTTTGCCATTATCTCAGAACCCTGCAAGGTTTTGATTTGCTCTTTAATAGATGTGCAACATAAGCAGCGCCACTTTAGACAAGCCCAGGTACAAAATGGCGCCACCCACCTCTTCCCCTCCCTGGCCCCCTTCCCTTTACGAGAAGCCTCCTGACTTCCAAACAACTTTCTGGCTTCTGCATCATCGGCGCAGTTCTTCACCCAGTTACATCAACCTAATGGCCCCTCCCCCCATACATTTTGCACCCAAAAGCTAATATAAACCCTCGTAAACCCATTGTTGCTGCTGTCCACCATTTTCAGGGCAGCCCCAGGCTGCCTGCCAATTTCGGCACAGCCCGGCAGATTTTCTTCCTTTAATAAAGCTTGAAGGGTAGCCGGCATCTCGGCTCACTTTCTTTCACTCTTGAGTAGAATCAATTCTTCTGCAAGGTCTTTTGCGTAGTTTCACTTTGCAGAGCTCTAGTTGATTTGGCTAGTGCTCAAGGTCAACTTCCAGTCATTTGGCCTTGATCACTTCTCAAAACTCTACAAGTCTCAAAGAAAGAACTGTTAGCTTTGCAAAGTACTAATTAGTTTCTCAACCTATTTAGCAAGCAAGATAAGAAAGTCAGGGGATGGGAAGAAAGAGTGGAGAGAAAAAAAAAAATGTCCTTTTAACCCCCCCCCCCATCCTACCTTTTCCCCTACCCCCCAATCCTAAACTATTATTTACTTTATAACCAAAAGATGTTTCCAAAATATAATTCTGATCATCTAATTCTTTTGCTTAAAATTCAATTCTGCCTTTGGAATGTAGTCTAAACTCCTTAGCATCATAAAGCCCTGCATGTATCCAGATTCATCTCTCATCACTACCACCATGGTATTTTACACTTCAGTAATCATGAACAACTTTCAGTTCCCTGTATTGACACAGTCTCTGATGCTTTAGAAACTTTGCCCATATTGTTCTTCTGTGCCTTGAACTCTCTTTCCCAGCTTCTTCATCGTGCTGATGTTTATGTTTCATGAAGTCTGAGCTTAGAAATCACTTCTCTCCATTGACATCACCAAGGTCGAGGAAAAGAAATTACTTCTCTCCAAAGGCATTACTAACCCCCTATAACTGGCTTAGGTGACCCTCCAATAGGCTTTCTTATTACCTTGTACATCTTGGAATGAGCAGAAATGAAGCCATGGTGGAACCTAAAACCTCTAGGGCTTTAGGAAAAAATTTTAAAGAAACAGTTTTTTTTCTTAGCATGCATTTCTCTGAATTCCCTCTTTTCCCATGGTTACTTGATATTTTGAACCATACTTATGAGGCAGGATGACATTATTTACATAAGTGTAGAGCTGTTTTCCAGATCCTGAGTGTTAAACGGACTAATGTCCATTTCTGTTGCTTATAACAAAATACTTAGAACTGGGTAATTTATAAGAAAACAAAATTTATTGCATATAGTTTCAGAGGACAGGAAATCTAAAGTCCAGGGAGCACTTCTGCTGAGGGTCTTGGTGGTAGTGACAGTGACCCAGGGGTCTCACACAGCAGAAAATGGTGGAGCATAGAGAGACATACTCGTCATACTCCTTTTGTTGTTTGTTTGTTTTTTTAATTTTATTTTGTCGATATACAATGTGCTTGATTATTGTGGCCATTACTGAAACCTCCCTCCCTCTTCCCTCTCCCCCATCCCACCCAACAATGTCCTTTCTGTTTGCTTGTCATATCAACTTCAAGGAATTGTAGTTATGTCTTCTCCCCCCCGCCCCGGTTTTTTTTTTTTTTATGTGTGTGTGTGTGTGTGTGTGAATTTATTTATTTATTTTTAGCTCCCACCAATAAGTGAGAACATGTGGTATTTCTCTTTCTGTGCCTGACTTGTTTCGCTTAATATAATTCTCTAAAGGTCCATACATGTTGTTGCAAATGGCGGTATTTCATTCGTTTTTATAGCTGAGTAGTATTCCATTGTGT
>NW_007730574.1:0-1626 GCF_000696425.1 Galeopterus variegatus
TTGCCGGTCCTGGTCCGGTACGGGCGCGACACTGAGGGTTGCGATCCGTTGCCGGACACGAAAAAAAAAAAAAGACAAAAACATAAGTTTTCTTAACTGAGTAGGGCGCGACACTGAGGGTTGCGATCCGTTGCCGGACATGAAAAAAAAAAAAAAGACAAAAACATAAGTTTTCTTAACTGAGTAGGGCGCGACACTGAGGGTTGCGATCCGTTGCCGGACACGAAAAAAAAAAAAAAGACAAAAACATAAGTTTTCTTAACTGAGTACACCTAAATTCACACAGAAATTCTACCACTTGATACCCACGTGACCTCTGGCAACTTACTTAACTGTTCCAGACCTGAGTTTCAACTGCAAAAAAAAAAAAGTATAATAAAAAAAAATGGAAATAGGTGCCTTCCTCCAAAGATTAGTGGCCACGTCTCAGTGAGGGAGAAAGAAGGCACCAGGCACACTGCCCAGCACGAGGCTGGGCAGCATCCACCCTCCTGCCCTGCCTCCTCCTCATCTGTTCTTCTCCCCAGCACGGCTGAGCAAGCCAGAGGCTTAGGGTAATGGTAAAGAAGCACCTCTTCCAGAGGAGAGTCCTTCCCAAGATACCCATCAGAGCCTCGGCAGCCACAGGGAAAGGATCCACTGCCAAGGGAGCCTCGAGCCCCCACCCAGTGTCCCCCTCCCAAGCTAAGCAAAACACTGGGAGGTTGGATCAGGAAAGACATCTCAGTTCCTTAGCAACTAACAAGCATTTCCCTGTAAAGACAAAGACCCTTCACTCAGAATGCTCCCTCCCCCCCAGCTTCTCCAGGTGTCTGATCTGCTTTCAAGAGTGGGGCTAGGGGCTGCCCAGCCCCCAGGACATCCAGAGGCCTCTTGCCTTACCCTCCCAGCTGTCCTGATATGACCTGCAATTATCCCAGAACACCTTTCATCATGGTACTAATTAACTTTCCCATCTACCCCCAGGAGCTACTGGGAGACACATGAGATGCATGTACACACACACACACAAATGCCCATATTTCCCCTCCTGAGACTCTCGCTCCATTTTAGAGATCAGGAAACTAAGGTTAGAGAGAGGAGCCAATTCCTCAGGATTCCTATCTGCCTCCTGCTTAGTACTTGAAGGAGAAACAGGAGCTGAAGAGGATGATTCAGGGAGAGGAGAGGACAGTGTCCCTGGTATCTTAGGGGAAGAAGGACAACGAAGGGGGAAAGGGACAGGTCACAGCCCTGGGTGCCACCTTGGAGCCACCAGATACAAGTCATCCTGCTTATCAGAGAGGATATCTTAAAAGAAAAAAAAAGGATATGTTTCCATAGAAAAGGAAAGGAAGAGAAAGAGTCACAAAGAGAAAGAAATAGAAAGAAGGCTGGGCCGGCCCGGTGGTGCACTGGATAGTGCGCCGCTTGGGAAGCGCAGCGGCGCTTCCGCCCGAGGGTTCGGATCCCACATACAGACCGGTTCCCGCTCACTGGCTGAGCGAGGCGCGGGAGCAACACCGAGGGTTGCGGTCCCGTTGCCGGTCCCCGGCCCGGTACGGGGGCAACACTGAGGGTTGCGATCCGTTGCCGGACACGGAAAAAGACAAAAGACAAAAAAAAAAAAAAAAAAAAAAAAAAAAA
>NW_007730574.1:2598-5627 GCF_000696425.1 Galeopterus variegatus
CGGAAAAAGACAAAAGACAAAAAAAAAAAAAAAAAGAAATAGAAAGAAGGCCATGGCTGTCTGGTCAGAGAGAATTGCTGACCAGGAATTGAGATCTGATTCTAGTGCCGCTCCACCCTTCACTTGCCGTGTGGGCAAGCCAGCCGCCCTCTGGGCCTCAGTTTCCTCATCTATAAAGTAGTTTTAGATGAGCGTTCTCTAAGGCCCCCTCCAGCTGGATGTTCTGCAATTCTATATGGTTATTTTGAGGAGTGGTAGAGAAAACCACTACTACTGTCCCTTTGGCTTGGAGTGGAAGCCACCAGAACAGGGTAGAACAAGCATTCTGGAATTAGGACTAAACAAGAGCCAAGTGCATTTGACTTCAGGAGCCAGAACACCCTAGTGGGAGGCCCAGGCTAAAGAAGAGTTCATAGATTTGGGGAGCTGAAGACCCTAGGATTCTCCAGAAGTAGCAGTTGCCTCATCCTCTCCAGGTCCAGCCAGAGGAAACCCACTTGGGGACCCTCGGCACCTAGTGGAGGGGATGGAAGAGCACTCAGGGACAGAGAGCAGGACGATTCTCCAGAAGTAGCAGTTGCCTCATCCTCTCCAGGTCCAGCCAGAGGAAACCCACTTGGGCACCCTCGGCACCTAGTGGAGGGGGTGGAAGAGCACTCAGGGACAGAGAGCAGGACGCAGAAGCACGCCCTTTTCCCCTCATGAGCTGGAGTTCGCCCCACTGGCATAAGTCAGCAAGACAGGGAGTACAGGCTTAAAAGGAAAGAGTCTGAACCTGTTGGGAAGGCTGGCGCAGCAAGGCCCTGAATTGTAACTTTCATTTCCAGTCTCACGATGGAGAGCAGGCTGCGTGTGCTTCTGTGAGGGCCTGGCAGCAAGGGGAAGCAGGGGTCATGCCCCGCGAATCCAAACACTCTGCCCCCACCATCATGACACCCTCACAGCCACGCACATGCAGCACAGCAGGACACATGCATTCAGATCTCCGTGAAGAAACCAATACTCTATACACATGCTGTGGCCGCGAAGCCAGCACACAGGCAGCTGTCCTCCAACATCTATGGAGACTCAGCCGTGCGCTAAGAATTGAAGGGACTGAAAGAGAAACCTGACCTCCAGAAGCTCTTCTGTGTGGTAGGAGAGAAGATGGACAGACACAAGACGATCAAGAGTTGTGTGATTGTGAGGCCCGAGAGCTGAGAGAAGAAAGCAGTGGGAAGACAGGCTAACAAGTGGGGAGGGGGGCATCCCATATGGGGAGGGAATGTAGCAGCCTATAAGGGGAAAGGAGGCTTGAGGAGAGAGGCCTGAAATAAAGGCACACCTGAGCACACACAGTTGCAGGTACACAGACTCACACCTGCAATTCACTAACCTGCCCTCAAGTCCCAATGCACAGACGGCACCTATGGTCCAGCATTTGCCCACGTGGACATTGGTCACCATTGTCCAGAGCTCACCTGTCTTCCTTTCCTGCCCCTTGAGAGCCAGGCCCTGTCCACACATACACAAGCATGCGTGCACATTTACACACACCACGACTGTACGCAACCTCTCACACATACTGTAAATACAGCAGCCCACACACAATCACATGGTGTACGCAGCCGCTAGACACTCTGGGGTACCGACTCTGCCAAGCTCTCTCTAGACATCCATGCAAGCTGTGTGTATACACATCGTTCAGCCCCGGCAAGTGGGGACATGTGATTTGCACACACATGCCATCTCCATATATGCCCACCTACTTCTTTCACAGCCTGCACACACACCAGCCCGCCATTGACACAGAGACACACCTCTGTTTGGAGTAGACTGAGGACGGGACAAGGCCTAACCACAACTCTCATTTTGCAGACTCCTGATGCTGCAAGTGGATTTTTGGTGGCTGCAGTGGAAGTTTCATGTATGTGGTTGTGGGGGGAGTTTGGGGAGACAAGAGGGAGATTCTGGCAGGAGAGGGGAACCAGGCCTTCCTCTGAAGCTCACGAGGAAGGCACCCAGACACACACACACCCTCCCAGCAGCCCTACCTCTGGCCCCTTGTCTGCTGCCAGGCCAGGGAAAGGAGAAGCTAAAAGTGGCCGGTCTGAGTTGCTAAATTGGACCTTGGCAGAGAAGGGGAAACGCGTCAGTTCCCTGGGGAAGTGGCTGAGCCCAGGGCGGCCACAGGCCCCTGGGCTTCTACTCTGATGGAACAAAAGTTGCTCAAATAGATCTGACGCTTTGTTTTCAAACCCAAAATACCCTGTGGCAGCCGCCGGAAGTGTGACCGCGGGAGGGAAGTGGGACAAGAGGGGAGGATTAGTTCGAGTTTCCATCGAAGAGACTTTTTCTTTCATTTGGGGTCTAGAAGCAGCTCTCCCGCTGCTCCGAGAGAGGGTGGGTTTGTGTAAGAGGGGAGTGCAGCTCTGAGATTTGGGACTGGGGTACCCGTAGCCCCAGTCACCCTTGGTCCACTGCCATCCCACCCCCAGAGGAGGCCTCTGAAAATGACCGTGTCCCCACACACTCAGAATTTTATCTTGGCCACCTGGTAGCAGGGCAGGAAAGCCTTCCTGGGGGGAAGGGGCCGATGCCAGGGGCAAGGGGGTGCATCGAGGTGGCTTTGCCTTCAGAGACCTGACTTTCCCTGGTATACTTTGATGCCATTTTTTTTTTTTTTTACAAAGATCCTATTTACACAGAACATTTCAAAGAGAATCCAGTAAATCAGGCCATAGCTGGATTAAAACACAGACCCACATATTCAGATTCAGTACTCTAATACGCATAATGCAGGCTGGCCTGTTTGCTCCGTTGGTTAGAGCACGGTGTCATAACACCAAGGTCTAGGGTTTGGCTCCCTGGACCAGCCAGCCATCAAAAAACAGAAAAGAAAAAAATACTCATAAGCCAATTATTACCAATGCTAGCTCCAAAGTGGAAGGATTGGGGCGGGATTGCTACAGAAACCATGATCTCAGCCTGCACTCCCCATCACTCTCTCTGTCCTTATCCTAATTTATCTTTCTTCATACCACTCATCA
>NW_007730574.1:6070-7744 GCF_000696425.1 Galeopterus variegatus
GCCATCAAAAAACAGAAAAGAAAAAAATACTCATAAGCCAATTATTACCAATGCTAGCTCCGAAGTGGAAGGATTGGGGCGGGATTGCTACAGAAACCATGATCTCAGCCTGCACTCGCCATCACTCTCTCTGTCCTTATCCTAATTTATCTTTCTTCATACCACTCATCACCACCTCACGTCTATTTATTTGTTCATTGTCTGTCCCCACCCTGAGCACTCATTAGACCTTGAGAGTCCCCACATCAAGGACTTGTACTGTCTCCCTCAACATCATGTCCCCAGCGTCTGACAACACAGTAGGTGCACCATAAAGAAATGTTGAAAAAATGGGGAGGAGGGGAGATCACCAAACAGTTCTATTGCCTCATGGGGACTTCATTCAAGAATGTTGAGGCCTGCTACACCCCAGACACTGACGCCAGTGGGGGGCAAAAGGGGGCAGGATGGGAATACAAACATTTGGGGGAGAAGGGCGGGGGACAGACATTTATCAAAGGGTTACACAAACAAATATAAAATTGTAAGCAGGAAAGATTATAGCCACCTTGGAGAGGTATTTGGAGTATCACCTGGCTTTTCTGAGCACATGGTAGCTGAACTGACGGATGCTTGGGGTTTGACTCCTGAAGACCTAGCCCTGCCCTCGAGGAGGTGTGGGCCCAGGAGAAAGAAGACCACAAGGCACAGTGCAGCATGTGATGGCAGGATGGTGTCCTGGGGACCGCACTGGCCAGTGGGTCTACGCCCTGGCACCTGGACACTAGGGATTTGAACTAGCCACCTGGGAGGCCGAGCGGCGCTGCCCGTGGCTGGGGCCTGTGAACCCGGGCTGCAGTTCAGAGGCGGCCGCGCGGCCTCAGTCCCTGGGTGTTATTTACCGGCTTTTAATGACGGCAGGGTAATCACCCTAATGAAAAACTCCCTCCGGGCTCTGGGCAGCCAGACTGTGATGAGGAAACCGGGAGGCATCTCAGAGCCGCCAGTGAGTCACACTGAGTGTGCAGTAAACCAGCCTGCCACTGGGCGCAAAGGACTCCCAGGTCCCCTTCCCTGCTCTGCACACCACTCCAGCACCACCCTTGGCACATGGGGGCACCCCGACCCCTGCCTGGGAAACCCAGCGCGTCTTGGGCCTGGGCCGGCTCTCATCTGGCCAAGCCACCTGCAAACCTGATTCTCCCACCGCCTCCCTTGGTCAGGTCTGGACAGGTTTCCAGTGCTACTCTCCCCACTCATGACCTGGGTTCCCCAGGCACCTGGGTTTTAGAGAGGACGACGCTCTGGTGTTCATGGTGCCCTGCAAACCCCGGGCTCTGCTGGGCTTCTGTCCACTCTCCTAATGACTCTATCTCTGCCAGTGCCTCAGTTTCCCAGACTGAGTAACAGTAGCTCAAGATTGTCCACACCACCACTCCCCCACACCCTGCCCCCGGGTGGTGGGAGTATTAATTACAGTTCATTCCTGGCTTTGAAGATGAAAAATGCCAAAGATCATTACCACTCAATTAACGGGGCTATTACCACTGTAGTTTGTGTCTGATTAATCTGACCTGACCCTCCCCCCAACCTGGGATCTGCATTCCCCTCTAATACCTTTCCTTGGACTCCCCCAGGCTCCTTCTTCTTCCTGGAGTTAGTCCCCTTTCCTGTTTCTGCTAATGGCATCGGGAA
>NW_007730574.1:8296-14239 GCF_000696425.1 Galeopterus variegatus
AAAAAAAAAAAAAAAAAAAAAGCAGTTGTCGAACAACACCCAGGAGCCCAGGTTCTAGCTGCTGGGTTACAGCAGTGAAGGTCACAGACCCCAGCCCTTGCCTTCCCCGAGCTTACATTCAGGTAGGTGCCCAAATGTCCGCATGGAATCTGGTGTATATCCAGGGCTCGGTTCTGTCTCTCACATCTCCCTCTAGGATTCCTCATTCATCCAGACAACAAACTATGATGGGGCCTAGGCCAGGCACCCCTAGGGAGAAGTCCAGGAAGGACAGTGCTAATGGGTTCTAGTTTCTAAAATGAAAAGAGAGATGTTAACATGAAAAGGAGAGGGAAAATATCACTGCTATTTGCATGGAATCCCCCCTCCCCTGCCCACTTAGGGCCTCTGCCCTTCCTCAAGGCCTTGGTCAAGCCCCACACCCTATCAGGTCTTCCCCTCACCCTGAACAACTCCCTCCTCCAAGTCTGCAGTGGCCCTTGCCACTCGAACTTCCTTCTTATTCCTCCTTTGGGACACTTGTCATGTCTCATATGTGATCATTTCCACCAGAGCCTCATTTCACACTTAAATTAAACTGCCTGCACCCTGACTGCAGGATCTGAGTCTCAAGTTTATTTCCTTCCACCGTAGATATGGGTCTCACTGAAATGAGATAGCTGAGTCCCAGGCCAGGAGCTCCACCCCCACCCCAAAATGGAATTCTGGTGGACAAGGGTCTCCCCATCCTGTGCCATGGGAGAAGGGAAAATGGGGAAAGGGATGGGGTTAGAAAAGAAAGGACCGCATGGGAAGGGTGACTCAGATTAGGCTCTTCCTCAAACCTACCAAGCTTCAGAATCACCAACTTGGTCACTTGAATTGGGTCAACAGGCTCCTATTAAGCACCTGCTAGGAACAGGCAGGGGACTAAGCACTGAGAAGACAGATGAATGAGACTCAGTCTTGCCCTTCAGAGAGCCTGTATACCCCTCTTGTCCTTCAGTCACTTTCTGGGTGATCCTGGGCCAAATAATTCTGAACCCAAATAATTCTGCAGTATCAGAGAGAGAGAGAGAGAGCTCGTGCCCTTCTGTCTTTGCCCATTCACCCTGAACCCTGGCAGGGAAGCCCATGGGTGATCCTGGGCCAAATAATTCTGAACCCAAATAATTCTGCAGTATCAGAGAGAGAGAGAGCTCGTGCCCTTCTGTCTTTGCCCATTCACCCTGAACCCTGGCAGGGAAGCCCATGCCATCGGTCAGGACTTCCTAGCCAATAAGGCCTCCAGTGGGTTGCAGCTGGGCCAGTATTGTTCCCCTGGCTCTCAGGGTGATGGGTTGGGGCTGGGGAAAGCCTCAGTCTTTTACCACAGTGGCTGTTTCATTTTCTAGGAGAGCCACAGCATGACAAGGGTAGGGAAGCCCTGCCTAAGCCATCTGGTGACAGAGGATGCTGATGCAACTGATGAGCTCAAATTCTGGGCCACTGCTTTTCCCTAAATCCTAGATTTTTTAAAACATTTTTAAAATTTATTTTAATTGACATTGTAATTATACACACTTGTGGGGTGCAATCTGATGTTTTGATACATATGTATGTTGTATAATGATCAGGTCAGGATAGTTAGTATATCACCTCGTGCATTTATCATTTCTTTGTGGCAAAACATTCAGAAGCCTCTCCTCTGGCTACTGTATAGTATACAAAGCTTAACTATTAACCAGAGTCACATTTTTGGCTGCAGAGAACAGCAGAAAAAAACAAAAGTCTGCCTTCAACCCCTCACCTAGATGGATGAGGCAAAGGTCCTAGTTGTTTTAGGCTGGGAGGATCCTAAGGTTGGCAGCTGACGAGAGACAAGGATCTGGGGACTGTGACCCTCTCTGGTTTCCGAGAGGGAGGAGAGGAACCTGCCAGCCTTTGGATTCAGCATCTGGCCCATGGATAAAGCCTGCATCCAGCAAGAGGTTAGTTGGGTGGCAAGCAATGGAGGTGAGAACTTGCTCCCATCTCTTTTCTTTCCCCTCTCTCTCTCTTCCCTCCTTTTCTCTCTGTCACTCCCTCTTTGTTCCCCATGACTGCCTCCCCACAGTCACCCCACATCACACCTTTTCTGGTTCATTTCAAATGACAAAGTTCCTCTTTGCAAAAAGCCCCATCCCCCAAGCGTTCTTTCTGAAGAGACACCCAACCCTCCCAGTTGAGAAGGGGCTGTCCCACAGTGGCCCCCAGGGGAAGGGCAGGCCGTAGGACCACATGACTCCACCTACCCTCCATGAAGCCCTGAGCTATGACAGCAAAGTTCCCATGACAAGCCCTCATCCCCTGGCCCATTCCTCCTTCTACCTGAGGACCCCAGCCCAAGCCTACAGAATCCCTAGACTGGACTACGAATGCTAACATGTCTCCTCCCAACCCTTTCCGCAATGGAATCAGAAACTCATGGGTTAACAGAGCTAGGAGGAATTTAGAGGTAAGTTATCCAGTCCAACTCCTTCCCGAAGCTCAGGAACAAGAAGGGCCTGGCCCAAAGTCGTAGATCATTTATGGCAGGACCCAGAACTTCTGATTCCCAGGCCAGGGCTGGTACTTGACATTTACCCACACACCACACTTTTCTCAAGTCTCACCTTCTAAGACCTTCCTTCCTCCCTGTCCAGCCCAGCCCAGCACAGCCCTGAACTCTCACCCTCTGGACCACCCATGGCAGTGGCTCACTGCCTTGGACATGGGTCTGGGGAAGCGTTTCCAAGACAATCCACTCTGGAGGCCTTGGGCCTCCTCAGCTAATGTTACTTTGTAACAAGACTTTCTCTTTTTGATTCCCAGACTCTCCCTGAAATTGTTTAAAGCTTGATCAAAAACACCCTGCTTTCACTTGATTATAATGAGTTACTTTGAATTTAGACACAACAGGTGTTTAAAATGGAAGTGTGTGATTGGCTTGGAGAGGATCCTGTGGCCTTTGGGACAGCCATCCCACCTCCTGCAAGGCCCTGGCAGAAACGCTGCTCCTCCCTGACCACTCTGGGCATGGTGATCACTGTACCCCTTTCCTCTTCCCTGGGCTAGGGCTTCAAGGGGGTGCTGGGATGCAACATTCAAGCTTGCCATTCTTTTACTCATTGTGGGGCTACCAGCAATATTTGCCCTCTGCAAAAGTCTAGGCAAAACCCACCTAGCCTCTGAGCTGGCTGTCATTATCCAAGAAATGTCAGTGACCTCTAGAACGCCAGGGAGGGCCAGCCAGAGAGATTCCTGTTGGTCTCCTGTGAACCTCCTGTGCAGCACCCAAACATGGAAAACAACCAAGGACCCTCAAGAGAATTGCCATTCAGGAGCAATCCCAGCAGGGTGGACCCTGTACATAAGTGCTTAGTGCAGAAATGAGGAAACCAGACTCTCTGCACCCCAAATCTCCCACTCCTTGTCCCTGGGCTTGATGTTCCACAACCAGATCTCAATGAGCACCTACCATTTTCCAGGTGTCATGCTAAGTATTGGGCTTAATTCCTTTGGGTTATAAATGACCCTCTCTCAGCATTTGCTTTTAAATGCAAATACTCTCGGAGAAGGGCAATGCCTTAAATTGCTAATACCCCGGGTTGAATTAATATGGAGAATTGGGGGGGGGGGGTTCTTTCTTGTAAGACAGCAGAGAAGGACTGGATATTTTTAACAAACTGGGGAGAAGTTCGGAGGTGACTCTAGAAGGAAAGAACAGGACAGAGCTGTGACTTTGCCTTTTTTTTTTTTTTTTTTTTTTGCTCAGTGGCCGGTCCGTACAGGGATCAAACCCTGGACCTTGGTGTTACCAGCACCACACTCTAATCCACTGAGATAACCGGCCAGCCCTTACTTTGCCTTTTTCTGCAATGGGTTTTGGGGGCCACATTTCCTCCTTCCTTTATCCCTCACCAAGATAAACACACCTATTCCCACCCCCAAGCAGCACAGTCCTAAAAGTGCAGCTGGCGAGGCTAGCTGGATTCCATGGAAGAGAGCAGCCAGGCACTGGGCGGCCTTGGCTCTGCTGCAGAGGGGCCAGCCTGCTTTCACCATCTCCAGGGTGAGGATGCCCTGAACCAGTGTCTACTCGCTCCCCAACAAGTTCAGGGCTTAGAGTTCAGGTAATTAGGCCCTTGGCAATCTCACCTAATCCTGCCAATAAAACTGAGACAAACAGCCTCAGCCCCTCTTCAGGTGGGAGAGAGGAAACAAGGAGGGAGGGAGGGAAAACTTTTTTTTCCACCCCTGCCCCGCACCCAAGATTGTTCCTTCCTGCCACAAAACCCTGGCCTTCATCTGCCGACATCATCCAGGGTGACACTGGACATCTGTGCAGGTTGCAACCTGAACAGGCACCAGGCAGGGAGGGCCTAAGGTTGCAGGACAGGCTTTCCCTAGCATGGCTCCTTCCATGACAGGGGACAGAAGGAAAGGCACCAGAATCCCCCACCCTACCCCAGAAGCCACAGCCCCCACCCCCCAAGAAAGTCTGCAAATGTGCCCCAGAGTATTAAAGAGCAACCAAGTGACTTCTTTGTACCCTATGTTCTATCACCAACAGCTATTGAGGGCTCAATCTATGTCTGGGCTCCTGCAGGTTGGAGCCCATTCTTCAACCATCCCTAGATTGTCACAGTGCCCAGCAGGTACCAGGCACACACATGGGAATTTCCTTTTCCCCCTAGATAATAAATATTAATAATTCTTGCATATGATCATGCTGGTATGGGATGCAGGGCCATGCCTGGTCCTTTTTACTACCTATATCACCTAAACTCACTCCTGGGTCACGCAAGGGGAAAGGGCATTTAGGTAACGTGGTAGGGTGGAGGAGAAAATGGTTTAACAATAATAATAATTGCCATTTATTGAGTGCTTGCTAGGGCTCTGGCATAACTATGAGGATTCTCTAATTCTTCCTAAGAGGTAGGTACCATCATTATTCCAATTTACAGATAAGGAAACTGAAGCTAAGAAAGAAATTCAAAAGTTTTCCTAAGGTTACACTGAAGGTTTAGTGAATACTTAATTGAAGACTCTTAATTCTATGCGAACTACTAGGGAGGAGGAGGAAGGCATGTCTCCCCAAAAGACTCCTATCCGACCCTGCCAGCATGTAAGCAAGCCTGGCGGCACGCTCTTCTCTTTGGAAACAAGTCCAGCTGGCCTAAAAGTGCTTGGAGGAGTGACCACACTCTTCTACCGTCTCTGAAGCCCTGGAAGCTTTCAAGGATCCCAAATGCTTCCATTGCATCTGCCTTTCCCAACGCACGCCCCTATCGAACAGGAATAGGGTTTCTAGCTTCTCACTCTGCGGTCTCTCCTGGCGAGAGATCCCGACAGGTGGAAAGTGGGTGCATCATTGCAAGGTCCTCCGTAGTTGAGCTGGGCAGCCGGGAGGCCTCTCACTTCCTTCCCACCACCCCCGCAGGCTGAGCTCTGCCTCGCGCGGAGAGACATGGCCACTGCGATCAGTCTTGGAGCCTGCGACTCGCCAAGGGCCGTGGACACTGCGACGCCTCCCGGCCCCCGGCAGGAACCCGCGGAGACCCCCTGAAGCCTCCGGGTGCACGCGCAGCAGGAAGCACCCTCAGAGGGGCCAGGACGGGGACTGGCGCGGCCCATGCTTCTTGGTCGCCGCTGCTACCCTCCCCTAGGCTACTGCCAGGCTCTACGGCCAGAGGCCAGAGCCGGGGCTAATTTTTCACGCCCCCCAGACCGCCTCCCGGGGTGACGCTACAGTCTGTGCGGTTCCTTTAAAGGCTGCGGGTTCCGTTCTTCTTTCCTTTTCCACTGGCTGGCAAAATATGCAAATCCGGGGACCGGAATCTGCAGCCAAATCGAGAAGGAGAAGGGGCGCGGCCGGCACGTCACCGGATCCGCTCCTTGTATGGCTCTTCCCGGCTTGGCCCGCCGCCCCGCGACCCACCCTGCAGCCGCTGGGGCCCCTCC
>NW_007730574.1:14940-16658 GCF_000696425.1 Galeopterus variegatus
TGGAGAGGCGGCGGGGGTGGGGGAGAGGGGGCTCGCGGGGGCCGGGAATCCCTCCTTTCCTAAGAACTAGAGAAGATCCGGAGGAGGCCGGGCCCTCCCATCCCCGGCTTTCCACAGAGTGAAGTGGAGGGGAGGGGAGCCAGGTTGTCATCCACCCCCACCACAATGTGCAGCTCGGGAGTTCCTCCCACACGTCCCCGGCCCGCGTGGCCCTCCCACGGCGTGAGGCCCGGGGATCCTCTCTTCCTCCTTGTCAACACTCCCACTCCCCCTGAGAAACGCACGTTCCCCCAACCCCGACTCCCCAGCTGGGGATGCGGGATTCACCGCGCCCACGCGGCCACCGAGGAGGGAATCCTCCCCCGCCAAGCCGGTGTAATTCGGGGTCGCACCCCCATGCTCTCTCCCTCGCCCCCCCCCCTCGCCCGCGGCCGGGCTTCGCGAGTAGGCCTCGGGGAACACATCTGCCGCCCCCAGGATCCGCTGCTGCTCAGGGAGGTGACGGCGCTCCAGGTCGGGACACAGGCCGCCCTTGACTGCGGGGCGCCGGCAGTCAGCAATGGGGACAACCCTGTGGCAGGCGAGGGGGAGGGTACAGACTAGGGGAGGTGGCCGTGGTGGCTCAAAGACTGGGTTCGGCTTCCTCCTGCTGCAACTCAGCGGCGGGCCCTTCAAGCAGCAGTAGACAGCGGCTGCGCCAGGGCCTGCTGGGCCCTCCTGCCATCCCATGGCCAAAGGGCTTGCTTTGGAACCGTTAGGGGATGGACCGAGGATTTGGTGCACGTGTTTTCCCAACTTCATTCCTTCTTCACCATCACCAAAAACAGACATCCTCGACCCCAGATGTGTGGGGCTCTTGCCCCTGGCGCAACAGCTCGACTGCTACGCATCTCCCTGCCACTGAGCTCAGCCCGGTGTCAGCGCGGGGTCAGAAGACCAGGGAGGGGCAGGGGTGTGGGCGGCAACTCAGAGTGGCGCCGGCACAAAAGTTCTCCGGGATGCCGGATGAAGGAGCCCTGACACCCCCCTCAAAGGGAAGCAATCCCTTTCTCTGAGTCTCAGTTAGGGTCCTGGACGCTGGGGGCGCCATGGGAGCAGGGTCGGAGCGCACACCTTCCGGGTTCCCCAGCAGTTCCTACGCTGCAAAGGGACATCGTCGGGTGTTTTCAAATCTCTTTCTTCCTGCTGTGCGTGTTGGAGGCGACTTGGAAACAACCCCCTCCTCCCGCCCCCCAACGCGTTCTCCTGATGCAGACCTCAAATAAACACACACACTTGGATACTGGTTTTTCCACTCCGCGCTGTGCGCTCTGCGCTTTGAGTTCATCTGCATTGCTCTTTCCTCTCTCCTCTAGCATTTTCTTTCTCTTGTATTTCTCTTTCTCTTTTTTTTTTTTTTTTTTTTTAAAGAGCGGCGAGCGGTGCGGGCGCCGCACATTGGCTGCGGCCCGCTTCCTGCTTTCTAATGTTCCATTGTGAGGAGCTTCCATTGTGACGTCGCGCCCCTTCGGCTGGGCTTTGTCTGTCCATATATGGGCAGCTACGTCACGGAGCTTTCCCGGGGCTCAGATAAATAGGCTGGTGGAGTTCCCTGGCTGGGAGCTTTTGGGCAGCAGTGAGCTTGCTAGGAAGCGGCAGGGCTGGTGGTGGTGGTGGTAGCAGCGGCGGCAGCAGCGGCAGAGGCGGCGGCGGCGGCGGCGGCGGCGGTGGCAGATCGG